>NC_057813.1:30924097-31017758 GCF_018294505.1 Triticum aestivum | reverse complement strand
TGTGTGTTTGTGTGTGTGTGTGTGTGTGAGAGAGAGAGAGAGAGATGGAGTCTTAGTGTGCATGGGGGGTGCGTGCGTGCGTGCATGCGTGTGTGTGTGTGTGTGCGTGTGTTTGTGTGTGTGTGTGTGTCCCAGGGTCCTCTGTGGCGGATGTAATTTAAGTGTGCATGGCTTCATCATAGAGAGATGATGTGTATGGCAGAGGCCACTAACGATGGGGTGCGAGAGAGAAAATGCCCGTAGGAGAGAAGAGAAGGTGCGTGCGCGTGAGAGGAGTCGACATCGAGAGAACGTGTTTGTTCGAGAGACACCACGGAAGACTACTATATATCGATGGTGCATGTAGGGGGGGAATTAAACAAAGGGATGGTCTTATTGGTTTCGGGGATATAGGGGAAGAGTGAGAGGCACACGGGGCGGGGGGGTAGCTAGAAGGAGATTGTTAAGTGTGAGTGTGTGTTTTGCCCATCCAGGCAGAAGTTATGTGCACAAAAGAGGAGAACAATTCAATGTGGCGTTAGGATTGAGGGTAATTAACTACGTATGGACACATAGAGACCTTGAACGTGCATGTGTGAGAGGTATACATGTATACTTGGGATGTGTGTGTGCGCGCGTGCATGATCGAGATAAAAGAAAGAAGACATAAGTCCTAAGATCAACGACATGGGAGAGACGGATCGGTATGACAATATGCATGCATGTGAGAATGCAGGGAAGAAGGCCCGACAATTGAGCATGTGTTTTTGTCTTTAAGAGATAGTGGCATGGGCTAGAGCATGCATCTATGGCGAGCAGAGGGGGTGAGGCGCAACAATTGTGCAAAAGAGATCAACCTATAAATGCATATGTATGGATAGACATATATAGTGTGGGTGATAGGAAGCAAGACTCCGTGCGAGAAAGAAATGTTGACGGAGAAACTACAGATAGATACAGAGATGGAGATGCTAGCTAGAGAGACATCCATTAGTTTGGGTGTCGGAGATGACCGTCGGGTGGTTCAAAGGGTGAAGTTATATATGTGTGTGAGAGGGCACTTGACTGCATGCATGTAGAGAGAAACATATGTAGTGTGCATGATAGGAATCAAGAGTGAGGGCGAGAAAGAAGGTTGATGGAGAAACAGATAAATAGAAAGATAAAGATGCTAGCTAGTGTGCGCTAGAGATAGGAGTCGAGTGGATCAGAAGGCTGGGTTATGTGTGTGGGTATGAGAGAGATGGAGAGAGGGTGCATGTGAGTCACATACAAACAAATATCAGAGAGAAATGGGATCCAGAGAGACGGAGTTTTGTTTCTGCGAGAGAGAAAGATATTTCACAACGAGAGTGATAGCTAGAGAGACATATGAGGGAACGCAAGATATCTCTAGGGAGAGAGGGGGTGTTTGAGCGACATACAAGAGAACAATGGAGAAATATGAGACCCTGGGAGACAGAGTTTGTGTTTGTGTGTGAGAAAGAGATATTGAAGAGGAAGAGTCGTATGTTCTCATATCTAAGGAGCGAAAGACATCTCTGTATGAGGGGTGTGCGAGTGGCACACATGGGAATAGTTGAGAGAAATGAGACCCCGGGAGACAAAGTTTTGTGTTTGTGTGAGAGAAAGAGATTCCACATGGAGAATCATAGCTAGAGACACATAGCAGGGAGCGAGATATACTTAGAGAGAGATAGAGTGATGAAGGTCGATGGAGAGAGTACCGTTAGTGTGTTACGAAGATAAAAGATCATTATCGACATACAGGTAGCACGAGAGATGCCTGAGAGACGATGAACGTGTATAGGTCCAGAGAGATAGTCCTATATAAGCATGAGTGATAGCTATATGAGACGAATATCTGGATTAAAGGGGATTCAAATATTTAAACTGGAGATCACGACATCGATAATATCATAACGCAAATTGGTGTATCAAACATGCATATTCATTTGAATTTGGGCACACGTGTAATGTTATATAGTTTATCAATATTGGTGATCCATAGATTCTTCAATTACAAACAATGCATGGTTTATATGCAATTAGTGTCTAAACGGGATTACACTATATGTTGCGTGTGTGGAACACATTATACATGTTTGAGAAATTAAAAAAAACCCGCATGAAACACACATTAATTGGAGACAGTTAGCGAGGAATGCATACATTGGATTTCAACATAAAGTGGTTTCAAATATTTGAAAATCCAAATTGATGGATACAACCTTATGAATCTGAGATCATGCCATTTGTAAACCATATTTATGTATAAATGGTGTTGTGCTTTTGAAAGTATACATGTACAAAAAATGATGTATATAGAATGTAATTCCAATTGAAAATGGATCCTGCCCGAAAAAAAATAGTAGAATACAAACAGGATTTGAATTGAGTTGGCCCGGTAAACGTGCACTGTGCAAAATTTGAACAAAGCGGGGAAAGTCGCAGTAACCACCCGAAACCAAAATCTGCGAGATGGAAATCACTACTGCCTATCCCTGCCGCGCAAAGCCTATCTGCTGGATTTTTATAGGTTTCGGTAGGGGTAGGTTTGTAATTTCACCCAAACATGACGTAACCGCCTCTCACCCGGATTCATACACGGTGGGCTCCAAAACACAGTGTGCCCTCAGCCAAAATCGACTCCCTCCCCGATTCATATTCATACACGATGGGCGCCAAAAACAAACTCTCGTCGGCAAATATTCGGTGTATGCGAGACTACCGTCCTATCCCCAACCGACTAATGTTGTTGTGATGTAGTAGAAATTTGAAACGGGGGCTAAGTTTGTAAATTTCCTCGCATTTGAGACAAGCACGCCCTGACTACATGGTTCCCCCTTCCTCTCTACCTCCCTTTTCCCCATTCGTACTCCGTGGGCGCCAAAACACCCTCTCCACCCCACCCTCCTCCGTCTGCCGCTGTCCGCCACCCCATCCACCGCCGTCCTCCTCCACCATGCCGGAGCTGATACCCCGACGCCGCTATCCATTACAAGAGATCGACCTCTCTCATCCACGCCTTCGGACCGGGATCCTTGCATCCCGTCCTCTCGCTTCATCCCCGTCGTCGTCCACCTTGCCGGCGCCGCTCCTACGACCGTCTCGTCCACCGCGCCCTGCCGCCACCGTCTACCCTCCTAGATCTTCTTCCACGCCGCCGACAGCCATCGCTACCGCAGCACCGTCAAATTCTCACCAGATGCGTACACGGCGCCGCACCAGAGGCGGTACTCTTTCGTATCTGCTCAACTTATTTATCGCAGCAAGAAAATAGATCGCCACTGCTTTACTCTGATTTCTTGTCTTGGTTGCGAAGTTGCCTTTGTCCGGTTTGCACCTCCAGATCCGCCATGGCACGCTCAACACTATACTCCCAATGCTTATGGTTTTCCCCTTTTATATTCCACACTAGTTAAATCACAGTAGACTAAATTTCAAAATTGGGTCAGTCGATTTTTCAGAGCTCGTCGGAGTTCGTCAGTGCGATCCAAGGGACTCGGGTGGTTGTGGGGCCTCGTCGAACGAAGAAAACTCGACGCGGGTGGGGGGTGGGGGTGGCGGAGGAACATAGGCGGTGGGGGCTGATGGTCCGGTCGGCGGCCCGTGCGGTGTTCTGTATGGGAAGAATCGCAGACGAGGAAGAAGAAGGGTTAGGAGACGTAGGATCTTCATCCAACCGCCTGAAATGGTCGAGAGACAGCTGGGAGTTGCATTCTTAATGCGCTCTGGTTCATCACGTGTGGGCAATGCGCAACCAACATTTTATTACGTAAAATCTGCTTGCTCTTCTTTACCATGTTCGATAGTGCTGGCCTGTACACGATCGATAGGCTTTCAATTACTAGCGGCAATACAACACCGTATTTTCAAGCCAGTTCCACTTTCCCGATTTATATATCGTGGTTATGGTGTACCCCTGTTATGTACACTATGATCTGCCTAGTTGATGTGTGCTCTTGTTATCATGGTTTGGCAATAAACTATCTATACAGTATATTATGAACCTATCATCTGCCAGCTATCCTTACTTCTGGAGCCTATTTTTTGTGTACTTGTGCCAGATTATATAAATGCACGCACGATATTATAGTACACATGAGCTCTCTAATCAGAGTCAAGTGATAGCACATAAGTGTTTACAGGGGCGCCCCTATATTAGAATATCATCTGCATTACAAAGATAATCTCACAACTATTTATGTTTTCATGGTTCTCAGATATTATACGCAATTACAGTGAATATCAGAATCCGCGCATTAGAAGAATATTGTGGAACACTGCAATGACTTACAAAATTGGCACCAAGGCATTGAGTGCCATTATGGAAGCAATGAAACTCGTACGCTCCCCACCTGTTGATTCTTGTTCAGAATATCATTCTAATGACTATTCTAACCTCGAGGAGTCAAAGGCAGATGGCCTGTCCTATTCACCCATCAAGGTGCCTGTTCTAATTTGGCAAGGTTTTATTGATTGCGCGTATCTTGCATATGTTGTCTTGCATTTCTTCTACTTTGTTGCACCACCATCTGCTTAGTTTACTCATCATATAACTCGAGATGCTATGCCCATCCATTATCAATACATATTCCATCTGTCGTCATACCATGTTTTTCCACTCAAATGATGTTCTTGTGCATCAGACATCAAAAAGGAAGAGGGTGATTGCCGAACCTGAAGGAACACCAGCAAAGTCCTTGAAAAACGTGGTGGTGCTGGAGAAATCAGACAGCGCCCCACTTATATTGGCTGTACAACCAATGACACAAAACATAGGACCGACTCCAGCAGACTGTACCCATACTTCATTGGCCACACCACTAGCCCCACCACACAGGACTTGCACTCCAGCAAAAGGTATACCGATTTCATTTTCCATAGCACCAGCCGTACCACAGAAAAATCCCACTCCAGCAAAAAGTACAGCAAGTCCACCGGCCGAAGACCTATCCCAACTGCAGAGATGGCCAATTCCTGCATATTGGAACCCCATTCCATTTATTCCCAGTTTAAAAGACAATGCTTTCAATGTTGTTAGGGACTATGTGCATATATTCCCATCATGGGAAGATTATAGTGAAGACAAACACCATTTTCACATCTTCCTGTCCAACTTACGTGTAAGTGCTATTATTCATGGTTATTATTTTCCTATTTTCTGCTGATCGAACACATCAATGATTTACATTACATTGTTGTAACTAGGTGAGGGTCAATCTGGATAGTCATGACGAGCAAAGCTTGCTTGTGCTTTTCAAGGAAGCATTGCAGCAGTATCGGTGTTACCTGAGGAAATCACACTTTGATGGCAAGTCTATAAACGAATTTCCGGTGAAGTCTCCTGTGCTAAATTTAGAAGACATTGAATCGAAAAACCTTGTTATGCACTGGTCTCGTTCCCAGGATGAGGTACTGTCTATAAAATCACATGACAATTTGAACTTCTACTTTTCCACATGTGCCTTACGGATCTTTTTTGCAGGAAATTAGCTCAAAGATGAATTCTGGTTTGAAAAGAACGACAGGATACCGCAAATATGCTGCCCGCTGCTTTGCTCTTGTTAGTACCTCTTGTCCTGTATCACTGTACTTGCATACATACTTGGTTCATTATGTGACAGCAGTATGCATGATAGCTTGCTTATCAATTGTTCGCTCCAAATTATCTGATCTGTATGAATGGTTACATTAGTGTAGAATATATCCAATGCCAATGAATTTTTTTAGCTCTACATTGTTCTTGTAAGTACATGTTTGAAAGAACATGCGGTGCCCCCATGTTTGGATTTGGTAATTGATGACAATCTCTATGGACTAATGGTTGTCTTGAGTTGTATTTGAAGGATTTGTCCATAGGCTTTTCTTGAAGTCCATGGGTTGGTTTCAAGGAGTTTTTGAGTTGACCAAGGTGCTATTAAGGAATTATCCAAAGATTGGTCATGCGAGTGTTGAGCTTATTGCAAGCATGTCTTGAAGAAGAAGGTTGTGTGATCATTCATGTTTACCTTCAAGACATCATCCAAATGAAGAGAGTTGCAAAGATTCAAGGTTGATCAAGACTAAGTCAAGAGTGAATCAAGTTGATCAACTCACAAATCATAGAAGATGTACCGAGAGGGATCAAGTGATCCCATGGTATGGTAAGCATTGTCCATTACACTTTATGTACTAACCCATGGTCTATGTGAGAGTTGTATGTGGGGTTAGGTACGTATCCATGGGCTTGCGTCAAGAGGAAGATATCATACAACCCATGGAAAGGATGACATCAAGTGGTGATCGTCATCAAGATTGCCGTGTGCAAGTTCAAGTGGAGCATCACGAAGAGATCAAGTGCTTGAATCTTGCCATCCATTGTGGTGTCAATGGACTTGTGAAGATGTGCCGAAGAGTGGCTCGCCCATAGTGAACTATGGGGGAGCAATCATCTAGTCTTCATCGAGCCAACGCAATCAAGAAAGGTGGTCCAACTTGAGGGAGTCAAGATCATCTTCATCTAGCTCAAGTGGACCATGTGCAAGGCAAAGGTTTTCCCTTGACAGGTTTTCTATTTTACCGGTCTTGTGGTGGTAGTTGGGAGACCGAGTTATAGGATCTTTTGTCGTACTATCAAGGGGGGCTCTCAAGTTGGTAGCTTGATCGTATCGTTAGTAGAGAGCTCAAACCATTGCATCCTTGCATCATATTTCTTGGTTCTTGTTTGGTTATCTTTGTGAGTCTTAGAGCTTATGGCCATCTTGATGACAAGCTTGAGTTCATCGAAAACGCAGTTCGCATGCGTCTTCTATGATGTTTTCGGTGTTGGAGGTTTTACCGGTCTTATCCGATGAAGGGTTCTCACCATTTTTTTATGAGACTTTTCTCATTTTCTTATTCTTGATATTTCTATCAATATTGTGTTAGCCCATGTCGTTAGCTTTCCAACAAACTTGGTTTCGTTGAATTCGGAGTCCGTTTGCAAAAGTTGTGGCTGTTTTGGTAAAGGCTGCAGCGGTACTACCGCGACTAGAGCGGATGTAATTTTTTACTACCGCTCTCGAGCGGTACTACCGCTGCTCCTGAGCGGTAGTACCGCTCCAGAGCAGTACTACCATGGCTCCTAAGCGGTAGTACCGCCCCGGACCAAAATCTCGTGTTTTCTCTCTCGTTTGGGCTGTTTTGGCCGTGCTAAGTGGTAGTACCGCTCCTCCAAGCGGTAATACAGCTTGTGCACGACCTGAGCACATAACGGTTGGATTCGGGAGGTCCTATAAAAGGGGGTCTTCTTCCCCAATGAACCTAATCCTTTGAGCTCGTGTTCTTCCCCCATTGTTGACCTTCTTCGAGCTTGCTAACTCTCAATCCCTCCATGGATTCTTGCTAGTTCTTGAGGGAAAAGAGAGAAGAGATCTAGATCCACGTTTCCACCAATCACTTTCTCCTCTAAGTGAGGAGAACCCCTTGGATCTAGATCTTGGAGTTCTTCGTGTTCTTCTTTCGTTCTTCCTATCATTTTCCTCCCTAGCATTAGTTGCTTTGGTGGGATTTGGGAGAGAAGGACTTGGGCACTCCGTGTGCCCTTGCCATTGCATTTGGTGCATCGGTTTGAGTTCTCCACGGTGATACGTGGAAGTGAAGTTTGAGAAGCTTATTACTCTGGGGTGTTTGGGCACCCTAGAGCTTGTTCCTCTTGGGTGCCTTGGTGCCCTAGACGGTTGGTGGTGTTCGGAGCTTAATCATTATGGTGTAAAGCTCCAGGCAAGCGTCGGGGTCTCCAATTAGGCTGTGGAGATCGCCCCGAGCAATTTGACGGGTACCGGTGACCGCCCCCAAGGGTTGCCAAAGTGTACGGGTTCGGTGACCGCCCCCAAGGGTCGCCATTTGTACGGGTTCGGTGACCGCCCTCAAGGGTCCCTTAGTGGAATCACGACATCTTGCATTATGCGAGGGCGTGAGGAGATTACGGTGGCCCTAGTGGCTTCTTGGGGAGCATTGTGCCTCCACATCGCTCCAAACGGAGATTAGCATCTGCAAGGGTGTGAACTTCGGGATACATCGTTGTCTCCGCGTGCCTCGGTTATCTCTTACCCGAGCCCCTTTACTTATGCACTTTACTTTGTGATAGCCATATTGTTCTTTGTCATATATCTTGCTATCACATAGTTGCTTATCTTGCTTAGCATAAGTTGTTGGTGCACATAGGTGAGCCTAGTTGTTGTAGGTTTTGTTCTTGACAAATTAACCGCTAGGTTTATTCCGCATTTGTTCAAGCCTAAACCGTAACTATTTTAAAGCGCCTATTCACCCCCCCCCCTCTAGGCGACATCCTTGTTCTTTCAATTGGTATCAGAGCCACATCTCTCTTTGTTAGGCTTAACCGCCTAGAGAGTAAAGATGTCAACTAGGGGATTACGATTCTCTGACACTCTTTGTTTCGATGGCACAAATTTTGATGTTTGGGTAATTCGCATGCTTAATCTCTTTAGGGTCATGGACCCAAATTTAGAGCGAATTGTAGATATGGGTTTTTCTCCTCCAAAGGATCCCCAAAGATTATCTTTAGAGGATGAGAAAAACTCTTATCTCAATGCTCAAGCTTCTAATGTGCTTTTTGATGCTTTGAGCAATGTAGTTATTTTTCAACTCATGTCGTTCCGGGATGCTCATGAGTTGTGGACAAAGCTTCAAGATAAATATGGTGTGTCCAATATTTGTGGGGATGATTGTTCCCCCTCCACCTCCGCTCGTATAGTCTTCTCAACTTCTTCTACTTCACCTACATGTGGTTTGCCACAAGGTAATGATATGGTGAGTAGTGTTGGTCATTGCAATGGTGATAGTATGCTTATTGTGGATGATCCTTCATCACTATATTATTGCAATGCTCCTTCTTTGGTCTTTGACACTTCGAGCACTCCAAATGTTTCACATGCTTGTGTTGATAGTCCTTTCATATCATGTAGAAATTGCTTGACTAAATCTCATGATGATATGCTTGCTATGTCTTGTTGCCATGATAAAAATGCATCTATTTCCTCGAATTGTTGTGCTAACAATGTAGAGGAAACCGAACACTCCATGGAACAAGATGTGGTGTTTAATGGTGCCTCAAGGGATCCTACATCATCATCTATTGCTTTTTGCCTTACGGCTAAGGCGTCAAAGGTATCTCCTACTTTGTACCCCAGTATGTCTCTTGATGATGATGTCGATGCTAATGATGTTGAGGATAATGATGAAGAGAATGATAATGTTGCCTCCTTAAAAACTAAGGGGGAGATGATTTTTAAAGCTCTTCATAAAAATAAAATTGCTCATTCCAACTTCATGGAAATTATGTCCATTGCCATTGAGGGCAAGAAATATATTGAGGAGTTGGAATCTCATCTCGAGGAGCATGAGGTCACCATTGAGAAAATGGAAGCTCATGGGTGTGATTACGCAAATGAGGTCGCGGAGCTATCTCAAGCTCTTGAACATGAACAAACCACCTCTGAATCTCTTGAGGAGACTTTTTCTCTAGAATTATCTAGAGTGAGGGAATCTCATGATAGAGCTCTTGAGGTGGCCAACGATTTCAAAACTAAAAATGCTAAGCTTGAAGTTTCTCATGCTAGACTCCTTGAGGATTTTGAGCACCTCGAAAATGGATCAAGGGTCATCAAGGGTGAGCTCATCAAACTCACCGAGTCTCATGCCCAACTTGAAGCTTCTTATTTAAAAGAGCTTGCCAAGTTGCCTTCTCCTCTTGTTGTTAATCATGATGCTTGTGCTACTAATTCTATTACTTGTGAAGCATCCATTTTGAAGGAGAATGTTGAGCTACGGGCTCAACTTGAGGTGCTATCTTGCAATTATGGGAAATTCGAAGAAAGTCATGAAAAGCTCTCAAGCTCTCATGATGATCTTCTAGTATCCCATAGTGTGCTAAAGATAGCTCATGAGGCCATGATTGCTAAGGTAACATCTAGTGAGCCTCATGTGGATACTAGCACTACTTCTAGTCAAAATAGTATATTGCCATGTGCTAGTCCTTGTAATTCATCTACTCACAATGTTGGTACATCTTGTGATGAATTGCTTTCCTTGCCTTGTTGCTCTAACGATAAAGCTTATACTTCCTCTAGTACTTGTGTTGAGACTAACCATGTAGAGGAAATCAAAGAGCTCAAGGCCCAAGTCACTTCTTTGAAGAAAGACTTGGAAAAGTGTCATGAAGGGAAGGCCACACTCAACAATATCTTGAGTGTGCAAAAATCCCCCAATGACAAAGGTGGACTTGGATTCAAGTCCAACAAGAAGAAGAAGTCCAAGTTGAACAAGAAGAAGAGCCAAGAACAAGTCAAGAATTCGGCCAAGATTGTTTGCTTCAAGTGCAAAGTCGAAGGGCGTCATGTTAGATCTTGCCCATTGAAGAAGAAGGCCATTAGTGTCAAGCAACAAGGGAAGAGGGCACAAGTTCAATCTCATGCTCAACATCAAGTTGAAGAAAGGCCTCTTCCCAAGAAGACTCAAGTTAATGCTTCTCAAATTGAGAAATCAAGTGAGAAGAAAGTGAAGAGTAGACGTTGCTACTTATGTCGTGAGAAAGGTTACGTCGCTTCTTCATGCACTAGTGGTAACTTATCCAACCCAATTATTATTGATGATATCTATTCTCTTGGTAAGGATAAGGTTGGCAATGTGTTTGCCAAGTTTTTGGTACTCAAAGTGGTGTCAAGCAAAGAACCATTTGGGTAGCCAAACCTATTGTGACTAACCTCTTAGGACCCAACTTGGTTGGGGACCAACAAGCTCAAACTTGATCAATAGGTGTTGTTGGAGGGCATTGGAGACTTGGCTACATTATGAAGAATTAATGGGACTTCATCACTCTTATTGTCTCAAGCCAAGTCAATTGAATCATCAAGTTTATATCTTATATCCAATGTGCTTCCTTGCGGTAACTTGTACTTAAAATTGCTTACATTGAAAGTTACTTGACCCCTTGCATGTTTTGGTTTTGTTCCTTGCATGTGTTTGTATATGTTGTGATTCCAACTTGCTTATCTTGAGCAATCAAGTATGTGTGTGTTGGTTTGCACACCATGTACGTGTGTGTCGTGCGTTGAGCCTTTATGCTTCTTGTTTGTATCCTAGTTGTCTCGTGTGAGAGATTAATGGAACATCCCATTTTGGGGGAGTGATGTGCTTTGTGCACCTCACAATCCTATAAATGTGTGTACATGAGGAATACCATCTAGTATTGATATTACTAGTTTATCTAGTTGCTAGGTGGTATATCTCTCATGAGAAATTCAAATTCTAAATAGTCCATTAATTATCTCTTGTTTGTTCCTCTTATTGCCTCTTGTTAAGTTCTTATTGGTATCACATTATGGGGGAGTAATATGCTAAGTGCATATTACAAGCCTAGAAAATGTGTACATTGAGATATTGTCACCTAGAATTGATATTGTAGATTATCTTGTTCCTAGGTGGCATGTTAGCTCTACAAGTTGCAATTTGCTTGTGTTTGTTGTGAAGATGATGTTGGATGTCCTTGTTATCTACCACCGGGAATTATTTCCAAATACTTCTTGTCTTTTGACAATTGGTAGTCACTTATGTGTGGTAGAATTTGTTGATCATCTTTACTTTGGCTTTTGTTTTTGTTTGCCTTTTCTCTTGCCAAGGTTTGTGTCAACTCCCTGTGTCTTCCCTACCACTTGTGGATCTTGTTTATTTCTTGTTCTTGTCTAGTGTTTTCTAGATATAGTGAAAGTAGTGATCCCACCTTGTGCATTTTGTATTCAAATGCAAATCCTATATAATGCACAACTCGTGGGGGAGCTATCCTATTTTCTTTAGAACACTCTTCTTGTGATCCTTATCAAGTGTGTTTTGGTGGAAGGCAAGCCATTTCTTTTTGGTACTTTGTGCCATCATGAAACTTTGTTGAGAGCCTGGTTTGTTTGGAACCATCCTCTCTTTGGGAGTTTGACATCTTTAGTTTAGTGTGTATCAATGGATATCTCATTCCTTGATGTATCTTTAATGATATATTCCAAGTGATGATTTCTCCATTTGGTATCCTTTTCACTTGGCATTTCTTTGTTTTTGGTTTCGGGTTTTGAAAGTCTTGAGCATGCATGTTTACTTCATGTATTTCATTTGGCATGCTTTCTTTCTTTGACTTAATATATAGGGGAAACTCCACCTAGTCTCAATTTGGATGAGATGTGCATGAAATTCATTTTCATATCTATATGCACATATTTATGTGAAGTTTGTCCTATGTATTGGTGTTTCTAACTATTTGGTCCCGATGAGTTTGGGTACCGTTTAGTTTGTGTTGTTCTTCTAGGAACATTTGGAGATGCATTGGATGCTCGGCTCACTCACAAGGAAGGTGTTGTCACCATGTGCATATTGGGGTCAAGCAAGGATGATCAATGAACTACTATCTACCTTCAATTGGTATCTACTACATCCTTCCAATGATATCTCGGTAACAAGTATCTATTCATGCTTTCTCCTCTTGCATTCAACCTTGTGTAGGTTGCATCTTGGCATGATATTCATTTCATATCTTGTGATACTTGTTTCCTTTCTCAAAGCATCCCAACGATGATCTCTTGTTGCTAGTTGTGATGCCTTTGATGGATGTGTGTTTGGACTTCATTTATATACAATAAGACCATATCTATCCAAGTGCTATGCTTTCAAGCAAATATCTTATTGGTATATTTATGACTTCCTTGTGGATATCTTGTTCCTTCGTGTTGTAACTATTTCGGGTGTACATCCTTCTTTGTAGATATATATATCATCATGATTTCGTCTACATAGAACCTTATACACTTGAGAGAAATTACATCTCTAGTTGATATCTTTTCTTTCACGTCCACCTTGTCTTTCTTATGTTATTTCTTTGGTGGCTCCGTGAAAGCTTTTGCCTTGAGTGCATGTCCTCTATCGTTGCATCTCGTTGCACTCTTGTGTGGTGAAGATTATTTTCCTCTTGCTTATCTTTACGAGGTTTTTGCCATCTTAATTGGTATCCCTCGTCTTGATGAGCCTCCTCTCGTCTATCTTCACCACGGGTTGTCACAAGCATAGGTTCTCTTTTGCTTATTAGTAAGCTTGTGAACCCATTTGCCAGTTGTGTGTGGGAATGGTAGGCCTTGCACCGGGTGCCTCATTCTTTCAAGACTATGTTGATGCTTAATGCTCATCCTAATCTTAGTCTTCTCAAGTGCTTCGCCATGACTCACACACATCATTTTGGTTGAGCCTATTCTTAAGTTGCCTCTTTTACATGTTGCTCAACCATGTGCTTGTTGCAAGCGCTAGGCTTTGTTTCCTATATGCTCACTTGCACTGGATGTGAGTTTCTATTGATTTTAGGGGAGCTATGATCCTATTTTGTGCACTTTGTATTCAAATACAAAAATTCTTATGTGTGCACAAATCATGGGGAGCTTCTCCAGTTTCTTTAGAACACTCCTTCGCTCATATCATAATATCCTTCATTCTTGTGGCTCATAGGATCTTTGGTCTAGTTGGTTCAATTGATATCATTTCATTGCTTGCTTCAATTAGTATCTTTTGATTGCTCGATTTGCTTGTTTCTCTCTTTGTTATGTCTTTGTGGCATATCATTCTTTTGCAATCTTGGGCCTCAATATAGTTTGTATTCCTCCAAGTATTTACCATTGGATATGTGTATTGCATTCCACTCTCTTGTTGAGAAATACACAATTTATGGAGGACCACAATTTATATTGGCCTTCTTAGATTTTCGCTCATTTTCGCAATCGATGCCAATGGGGGAGAAGTTTCAGAGAGTTTAGTGGAGAAGTTTAGAGAGTTATCTCTTCTTGCTTTGGTTTTGTTCCTTAGCATTTGCATCTCATTCGCATGAACTATTGGTTGTTGCATTGCATGGTGATGCATAATTCCTTATATAAACTCTCTTGAAAGTGATTGTCATCAATTACCAAAATGGGGGAGATTGAAAGAACATGCGGTGCCAACATGTTTGGTTTTTGTAATTGATGAAAATCTCTATGGACTAATGGTTGTCTTGAGTTGTATTTGAAGGATTTGTCCATAGGCTTTTCTTGAAGTCCATGTGTTGGTTTCAAGGAGTTTTTGAGTTGACCAAGGTGCTATTAAGGAATTATCCAAAGATTGGTCATGCGAGTGTTGAGCTTATTGCAAGCATGTCTTGAAGAATAAGGTTGTGTGATCATTCATGTTTACCTTCAAGACATCATCCAAATGAAGAGAGTTGCAAAGATTCAAGGTTGATCAAGACTAAGTCAAGAGTGAATCAAGTTGATCAACTCACAAAGCATAGAAGATGTACCGAGAGGGATCAAGTGATCCCATGGTATGATAAGCATTGTCCATTACACTTTATGTACTAACCCATGGTCTATGTGAGAATTGTATGTGGGGTTAGGTACGTATCCATGGGCTTGCGTCAAGAGGAAGATATCATACAACCCATGGAAAGGATGACATCAAGTGGTGATCATCATCAAGATTTCCGTGTGCAAGTTCAAGTGGAGCATCAAGAAGAGATCAAGTGCTTGAATCTTGCCATCCATTGTGGTGTCAATGGACTTGTGAAGATGTGTCGAAGAGTGGCTCACCCATAGTGAGCTATGGGGGAGCAATCATCTAGTCTTCATCGAGCCAATGCAATCAAGAAAGGTGGTCCAACTTGAGGGAGTCAAGATCGTCTTCATCTAGCTCAAGTGGACCATGTGCAAGGCAAAGGTTTTCCCTTGATAGGTTTTCTATTTTACCGGTCTTGTGGTGGTAGTTGGGAGACCGAGTTATAGGATCGTTTGACGTACTATCAAGGGGGGCTCTCAAGTTGGTAGCTTGATCGTATCATTAGTAGAGAGCTCAAACCATTGCATCCTTGCATCATGTTTCTTGGTTCTTGTTTGGTTATCTTTGTGAGTCTTAGAGCTTATGGTCATCTTGATGACAAGCTTGAGTTCATCGAAAACGGAGTTCGCATGCGTCTTCTATGATGTTTTCGGTGTTGGAGGTTTTACCGGTCTTATCCGATGAAGGGTTCTCACCATTTTCTTATGGGACTTTTCTCATTTGCTTATTCTTGATATATCTATCAATATTGTGTTAGCCCATGTCGTTAGCTTTCCAACAAACTTGGTTTCGTTGAATTCGGAGTCCATTTGCAAAAGTTGTGGCTGTTTTGGTAAAGGCTGCAGCGGTACTACCGCGACTAGAGCGGATGTAATTTTTTTACTACCGCTCCAGAGCGGTACTACCGCTCCTCCTGAGCGGTAGTACCGCTCCAGACCAGTACTACCGTGGCTCCTAAGCGGTAGTACCGCCCCGGACCAAAATCTCATGTTTTCTCTCTCGTTTGGGCTGTTTTGGCCGTGCTAAGCGGTAGTACCACTCCTCCAAGCGGTAGTACCGCTTGTGCACGACCTGAGCACATAACAGTTGGATTCGGGAGGTCCTATAAAAGGGGGTCTTCTTCCCCAATGAACCTAATCCTTTGAGCTCGTGTTCTTCCCCCATTGTTGACCTTCTTCGAGCTTGCTAACTCTCAATCCCTCCATGGATTCTTGCTAGTTCTTGAGGGAAAAGAGAGAGGAGATCTAGATCCACGTTTCCACCAATCACTTTCTCCTCTAAGTGAGGAGAACCCCTTGGATCTAGATCTTGGAGTTCTTCGTGTTCTTCTTTCGTTCTTCCTCTCATTTTCCTCCCTAGCATTAGTTGCTTTGGTGGGATTTGGGAGAGAAGGACTTGGGCACTCCGTGTGCCCTTGCCATTGCATTTGGTGCATCGGTTTGAGTTCTCCACGGTGATACGTGGAAGTGAAGTTTGAGAAGCTTATTACTCTGGGGTGTTTGGGCACCCTAGAGCTTGTTCCTCTTGGGTGCCTTGGTGCCCTAGACGGTTGGTGGTGTTCGGAGCTTAATCATTGTGGTGTAAAGCTCCGGGCAAGCGTCGGGGTCTCCAATTAGGTTGTGGAGATCGCCCCGAGCAATTTGACGGGTACCGGTGACCGCCCCCAAGGGTTGCCGAAGTGTACGGGTTCGGTGGCCGCCCACAAGGGTCGCCATTTGTACGGGTTCGGTGACCTCCCTCAAGGGTCCCTTAGTGGAATCACGACATCTTGCATTGTGCGAGGGCGTGAGGAGATTACGGTGGCCCTAGTGGCTTCTTGGGGAGCATTGTGCCTCCACACCACTCCAAACGGAGATTAGCATCCGCAAGGGTGTGAACTTCGGGATACATCGTCGTCTTCGCGTGCCTCGGTTATCTCTTACCCGAGCCCCTTTACTTATGCACTTTACTTTGTTATAGCCATATTGTTCTTTGTCATATATCTTGCTATCACATAGTTGTTTATCTTGCTTAGCATAAGTTGTTGGTGCACATAGGTGAGCCTAGTTGTTGTAGGTTTTGTTCTTGACAAATTAACCGCTAGGTTTATTCCGCATTTGTTCAAGCCTAAACCGTAATTATTTTAAAGCGCCTATTCACCCCCCCCCCTCTAGGCGACATCCTCGTTCTTTCAATGTTGTCCTTTATTAGTGTACTTATATTGACAGGTAGTTGTTCATGCACCATCACTCTGCAGCTTATTTTCCTTTGCCCTCCATTTTCTACACATCATATCTATATTTACTCTTACCATAAGGTTGGTACTGAAGAAGTTTAGCTGTGCATTGCTCTTGGTTGTGCCTTTTGCCTGTATCGCTGCACATACATTTATAGCTACTTGGTTACGTAGCATCACTCTTCATCTTATCTTAAATATTCTCCATTTTTTCATATATTATCACATCTATATTTACTCTTAACAAAATGTAGAATAAAGGCAATGCTTATGAAGAAAATTCTGTGGTAAACTTCTTGAATTGCCCCCCCCCATCAGCATGGACAAGGGCTTTATAGAGCTTGTCTTCACCAGTAATGTAAGTTTGTCCTTCTCAAGCCTTCAAACTTTGTTGTGTATATTTGGTTAGGCATGACTGCAACAGTTGTTTATTTTTGGTGTTTGCATCAAATTGCATGTTTAAAGTTTATTATGTAGTTCATAAACAAAAGTTTGTCCTTCTCAATTTAAGTTTTCAGTTGTACAACCAAGTTCCTTCTTCATACCATGTAAATTAAACTATATAGAGCAAGTGATCTTCTTTTTCACTGCATGTATGCTTTTGTTCTTCATCCGTAATCCAGTGGTGTGGTGAACCTACCCACTACAGCACAATGTCATATTCTGCAATGTCTTAACTATGAAAAATTTCATATCATTCTACTATTATTTAAACCGCCTCTTTATTTGCCAATCTGAAATGGGATAAATTGATAGCACACTAACCATTGATACTTATGAGTTCTTGATCTGTAATCCAGTGGTGTCGTGAAGCTGCCAACTCCTTCACAATGTCAATTCCTGCCATGTCTTGACCTGAACAATACCATATTGTGTTAATGCAATTTTAAACTGTGTCACTTTATTCGTCAGTAAGAAATGTGATGAATTGTCAGGACTGATACTTTTATGTGCAAAACCTGTCATCTGTATGCTTGTCTATCTTTCAGAGTGAGGAAGATATAAGTGTTGAACAAGCGCAGTCTCATCATTTTGCTCAGCTGCTTGCGCTGCAGCTCCCCAGCAGGGCTAACCTTTCTTGAACTCTATTGAAGTGTTGTCAGTTTTGTATATTATTTTGTCGGCGTGTTTATTTGCACTGGTGGCGATCTTTGATGCCCAGTGTATGTAATCTGTTGTTTGCTTGTGCTTTATTATCATAGTGGCGAACTTTGATGCCCAGTGGATGTAATATGCTATAATTTCTTTATTGTATAGTCTAGGTTTTTTCTTATTCACGATGTTGTAGTTATTTTACTGTATATATATCTTGTCTTCGCAGTAAACCGGCCAAACCGTAAAATTATGGTATATAATCGGGCCGGCATGCAATCACGATGTATGATCCGCATCATGGGCCCCGTCAAACTGGCCCACTAGTAGATTCGGGCCTTTAATAGGCCGAGTAACCCCCGGCCCTCTTTTCGCAAGAAAACTCAATGGGCTTTTAGAAGGCTGAGAAGTAGGTTGGGCCTGAAACGTGCCGAATAGCTCAGGGGTCGGCGACAGCCCAAAATGGACCCCGGCCCATGATTGTGCGAATCAATTCACGGGCTTTTAACAGGCCAAAGTACGTGAGCGAGGAGCATAGGTGTATTCTTCCCTCTCGTTAGGGTTTTGTTCCTCTCGCCATCTCGGGCGTCGTTGAGATCTACCTTCCTTCTCGCCGGTGGTTTGAGCTGTGCACCAGGGATCAGGGCATCCTAGTCGCAGTCACGGCCAGGGGCTGATCTCTCACCATCGGGGGCTAGGGTTTTGTGCTGGACCGAGGATATCTTTCGCCTCCTCTGTCTAGTTCCAGATGGCTAGTCGGGGGAGTTCGTCGGCGGCCGATCGCAAGGGAAAAGGCAACTTGGAGGAGATGATGAAGGAGCTGGCCCTCAAGGAGGAGGACCTCGATGATGTAATCTCTAAGGATGATGATGCACCAGCCGAGGAGGCGCTCTGCTGGATGATTTTAACCCGAGTTCATATGGACAAGGATTTCAGCTCCTATTGGTTCTTCCGCAACATGAAAACAACATGGGATCTAGCCAGGCCAGTCAAGATCAAAACCTTGGAGGAGAACCTTTTCCAAATGCAGTTTGACTGCTTGGGGGATTGGGAGCGTGTGACCCAGGGCGGCCCATGGCACTTCAGGGGAAACCCAGTTCTAATCGCCCCGTATGATGGTTATTCAAAACCGTCTTCCATCGAGCTTTTCACCTTCGAGATCTGGGCAAGGATCATCAAGCTTCCGATCGCTTTCCATGGAAAGTTTAAGGCGCTTGCATCAAAGATTGGCGAGTTTGTTGACTCCGAGCCTTCATCGTTTGATTTCGAAGGAAACTTCTTTAGAATCAGAGTTAGATTGGACGTCTGTAATCCTCTGAAGAAAGATATTTCCTTGATCCGGGGAGGAGAGAGGGAGACTTTTGCAATGAAGTATGAGCGCTTGCCCGATTGGTGCCAGGTCTGCGGCATGATGGGCCATGAGTTCAAGGAGCATGGCGACGGGGTGCACCCCCCCCCCTTCTGCGCTGGTGTTCAAAAACCTCCGGGCTCCAGCGACCACGGCATGGGGTACCCGACGCCGAAACAGAAAGCAACAAAACCAGGGGCAAGAGCTGCATGCGGAATACAATCCAGCAACAAGCAAACAGGATGCACATGCAGATGAGGGTATGGACTTGGACAACAACAGGAAGCGCTCCTCCGATCAGGTTCTTAGCTCTCCAAACCCGAAATCGATGGGACCGGAACTGGTTGCGGTGACGAAGCCAAGTGGGAGCACGGTGCCGATTAGCCCCCCTCCAAAGTAAGACCCGAAGAGGTCTAAACTCATGGGGCAGATGGGGAAGACAGGAACTCTGGTTGAGAAGGACAGGACAGTTGGTGTGTTGAAGAAGAACCCCAATGTGGGAAAAAGCTCGAACGCGAGATCGGCGGCCTCCCCGGCGGAGGACCGCCGAACGCAATGAACCTGCTATGCTAGAACTGTCGGGGGATTGGCAACGCCCCGACAGTTCAAGAGCTGCATGAACTCGCGAATAAGTTTGCCCCTAGAGTGCTATGTCTAGTTGAAACCCAGATTAGTGGGGCAAGAGCTGAAAATTTGAAAAGCACTTTAGGTTATGATTGTTCTTTTGCTGTTGATGCCTCCGGTAGGAGTGGAGGCTTGGCTATTTTTTGGAATAATGAAATAAAGACTGAGATTTTGGGTTACTCTAAGTATCATATTGATTGCAAAATTGTTGGCGTAGGAGACCAACCATGGAGGTTGTCTTGTTTCTATGGCGAAGCTCAAACACATCTTTGCCATCACACTTGGGATACAATGAAAAACCTGTCCACACTCCAAGATTTGCCGTGGGTGTGTATAGGCGACTTCAATGAGGTGCTGAGACACGATGAACATGACAGGATTGGCTCGAGAAGCCAATCGCAGATCCAGGGTTTCAGAGATGCGGTGGACGTATGTGGCTTAATTGATCTTGGATACAAAGGTGTAAAGTGGACTTATGAGAAGAAAGTAACAGGAGGCTCGTATACCAGAGTCAGGCTGGACAGAGCCTTGGGCTCGGTGGATTGGTGCGCTTTGTTTCCATCAGCGGCTGTTGAACATGTCACAGTAGCAACTTCGGACCACTTGGCCATCATGTTACAGCTAAGCCAACTGAATGGAGGAACCAAGAAGGTCAAGAAGTTTAGGTATGAGGTTATGTGGGAGACCCACCCCGATTTAAAACCTGTGGTGCATGGAGCATGGGATCCCAATGGCCATAATCTAACGGCGGGTGAAGTCCGCGCAAATCTCGAGGCCCTCGTGCATAATCTTGGTAACTGGTCACGTGCCACTTTCGCCAGCGTGAGAGGAGAGATATGCGGTATAAAGAAGGAGCTTGACCGCCTGCGTAGTGACTGCATGAGGGTGGGCCCTTCCCATGCGGAGATTAAGATCAACGACCGCCTAATTGAACTCTATCTGCGAGAAGAACTGATGTGGCGTCAACAGTCTCGGGTTGAGTGGTTATCACCGGGGGATCGGAATTCCCGTTTCTTTCATAAGCGGGCTTCTATGCGGAGGAGGAATAACCTTATCAAGGCTCTGCAGAAACCAGATGGGCAAGTGACCACAGAGTTGACGGAAGTGCAGCAAATGGCACTTGATTTTTACAAACAACTCTACACTTCAGAGGGAGTTGATGGCCTGCAAGATGTTCTTCAACATGTGCCATTGAAAGTTACTCTAGAGATGAATGCATCACTGCTGGCCCCATATGAGCCGAAGGAGGTTAAGAGTGCTCTTTCCCAGATGTTTCCTACCAAAGCACCAGGTCCGGACGGGTTTCCGGCTTATTTCTTCCAAAGACATTGGGATGTGTGTGGCGAAGAGAGTCCTGCTTGCTTGAATGATACCCTACTGGTTCTGATTCCGAAGGTATCTAATCCAACCTTGCTCTCACAGTTTCGTCCAATAAGTTTGTGTAATGTTTTTTACAAGATCGCTTCAAAGGTGCTAGCTAATCGGCTTAAGGTAATCCTCCCGGATATTATATCAGAGGAGCAGTCAGCTTTCGTCCCCGGTAGACTGATAACTGACAACATCATATCGGCTTACGAGTGTTTACATTTCATGAAGCGAAACAGATCAAAGAACAACACTTATGCAGCTCTCAAGCTTGATATGATGAAGGCTTATGACCAGGTGGGGTGGACTTACTTGAGATCAGTAATGGAAAAGATGGGCTTTGCAGCACCATGGGTGTCTATTGTGATGAATATGGTGAGCTCGGTATCGTTTTCAGTTATGCTCAATGGTGTGAAGTCAGAAGTTTTTACACCTTCAAGGGGTATTCGACAGGGAGATCCAATCTCTCCATACCTTTTCTTGTTAGCAGCAGAGGGCCTTTCGTGCCTCTTAAAATCCCAGAATCAATCATCCCAGCTCAGCGGCATTAAGGTGGCACCGTCGGCACCGGCAGTAAACCACCTTTTATTCGTGGATGATAGCCTGCTGTTTTTCAGGGCAAGTGTTAGTGTCAAACCTGTTGGATATGTACTGTAAGGCATCAGGTCAAAGAATAAATAAAGAGAAGTCTTCAATTTTCTTTAGTAAGGGCTGCCTCGAGATAGTTCGTGATGCTGCCAAAGGCCACTTGCAGGTACCCAATGAATCTTTAAGTGATAGATATCTGGGCATGCCTATGGATGTGGGTCACTCTAAGAAGGGGACTTTCAAATATTTGAGTGACAGAGTTTGGGACAAAGTGAAGGGTTGGATGAGTAAATGCTTATCTACGGGGGGCAAGGACGTGCTAATCAAGTCGGTAGCTCAGGCTATCCCAGTGTTCTCTATGTTATGCTTTAAGCTTCCTCGAGGCCTGTGTGGTCACATCAAATCCATCTTAAGAAAATTTTGGTGGGGCTGCAAACAGGGTGCACGCAAACCGGCTTGGGTGTCATGGGACGTGATGACACGTCCAAAACACCTAGGCGGGCTGGGATTCAGAGATTTGGAGATATTCAACCTAGCTTTGTTTTCGCGTTAGGCCTGGAGACTATTGCAAGAACCGTTGAGTTTGAGTGCAAGGATTTTGAAGGCTGCATACTACCCTGATAGTACGATACTTAACACTGAGTTGGGGTCTAGACCTTCTCAGATTTGGCGAGCTATCATGGAGGGGCTGGATTTGTTAAAGCAAGGAATTATTCGCAGGATTGGGAATGGACAAACAACGGAAATATGGAATGATAATTGGATACCGAAGGAGATGACGCCACGGCCCATCACGTCGCTGGTCGCCAATCCCCCAAGGTATGTATCAGAGTTGCTGTCCCCAGCAACAGCCTCATGGAATGAGCCTCTAGTACGGACAGTTTTCTTGCCGATAGATGCTGATGCTATTCCGAAGATCCCGACATGCACGCGTAATATATAGGATTTTTGGGCTTGGCACCCGGACAAGAAAGGTAATTTCAGTGTTAGTTCAGCATACAAATTTTTCTCAAAACGAAGTTGTAGAGAGAGGAGTGGCTTTACGGGGGGAGTGGATCATCTCATTCTGAGAAAGATGAACAAGCTTGGACCTCTCTCTGGAAATTGAAAGTTCCGTCGAAGGTGCGAATCTTCCTATGGAGGCTTGCACATCATTCACTACCCACAACGGATGTTTTGAAGAGGCGAAACATGTCAGAACGAGATGTGTGCCCGCTATGTGGATGTGAAGATTCTTGGCGCCATGCTTTGGTTGCATGCACGATGGCCCGCTGTGTATGGGCGCTTTCGGATGAAGCTTTGGTGTCAATCATGTCTGAACACGAGGAGTCCAACGCAAAAATTTGGTTATTCGAACTAAGTGAGAAGCTGGACCATGCTAGCTTCACGAGGATGATAATAACATTGTGGTCATTATGGTATGCTAGGAGAAAGGCTGTTTATGAATCAATTTTTCAGAGTCCTCAACAAACGGCGTCCTTTATTAACAACTATATTGATGAGCTGGGCCAAGTGAACGCCAGGGGAGTGCATGATGGTACCTCTAGGGCTGCACCACCACGACCGAAGCGGTGGCTTCCCCCAATGAGTGACAATGCAAAGATCAATGTTGATGGGGCTGTGGTGAGAACTAGGAGAGGAGGAGCTATTGCAGCTCTATGTCGCGACCAAGACGGTCAATACTTGGGGTCATCGGCGGTGGTTTACTATGGGATCACGGATCCCTTAATGTTGGAGACTTATGCATGCCGTGAGGCACTTGCCTTGGCAGAAGACCTGGGTGAGCAGAAGATCTGTGTGGCCTCAGACTACCAAGAGGCGGTGAATGACATAAACAGGGGAACAGGAGGCCCCAATGCTGCGTTGGTACATGAAATAATGAATCACTGTAATAGTTTTACTTCGTGCTCTTTTGTTTTCGAGCGTAGAAACTTCAATTTCGAAGCTCATAATCTCGCCAAGTTTGCTTGTAACCTAGAGATAGGTAGACACGTTTGGTTGGGCACCCCCCATGACCCAAACCTTGTACCGATGACAATTCCCCTTGAATAAATAAATCAGGCGAGATTTCTCAAAAAAAAAAACAGGCCAAAGTTGTCTCGGTCCTTGTTTGGCCCAATCAGATATCGGCTGCGAGCAGGCCGGATGCAAACCGGGTCGTAGTTAGGCCCAACTATATGATGGGCTTTTAACAAGCCAAAATTAATATAGGGCCGAAATGTTAAATGGGCCCTTAACAGGCCGAAACTAATATCAGGCCAAATTACTAAATGGGCCTTTAGCAAGTGGGCCCACAAGCATAGCGTCTAGTCAACGGGACGAATCTGATATGGGCCATAATTGAGCCCAAAGCCTCTTAAAGGGCCGGACCTGATCTGGGCCGTGATTTGGCCCAGAAAGTGGGAGGCTTTTAACGGGCCGGATCTTATATGGGCCATTACTAGGCCCGGAACGTGGCAGGCCATTAATGGACCAGATCAATTATGGGCCGGCATTTGGCCCAAAACATGGCAGCCAGTTAATGGGCCGACCTACTAGGGTCCTCAAAATCTTGTGGGCCTACAGCTGGGCCGGCCCATTAATGTCGGCGAAATCTCGTGGGCCTTTAGCTGGGCTGGCCCATTATGATCCGCAAGAATTTTGTGGGCCTTTACCTAGGCCGGCCCATTATGCCACACAAAAATCTTGTGGGCCTTTACCTGGGCCGGCCTATTATGGCCCGCGAAATCTTGTGGGCCTTTAGCTGGGCCAGCCCATTATAGTCCACAAAATCTCGTGGGCCTTTAACTGGGCCGACCCATTATGGGCCGCCAAATCTTGTGGGCCTTTAGTTGGGCTGGCCCATTTAAACTTGATTGGCCGTGCCACGTGTCGACGTATCATAGGTGCCTTCTGTCCAATGAGTGGATGACATCTGTCCTAACGATGAGCCGACACGTGTTTCCTCCAGCCAATGATGATTTTACACGTGGAAAATCCCCATTAGTCGGGGCTGTTAACGGGTTATCGGATCCAAAACCCGACCCGATAGCTTAATGGCGTTCCGTTACGGTGGATGCCACATGTCGGTCACCCTTGACGAAAGCACTTCTGTGACGCGCGATTTATCGTCATGGAAGTGGACACTTCCGTGATGATAATTTTGGTAATGTCATCGAACACTTCTACGACAGCACAGGTATGACTATCTTGATTCTGTCATAAATTTGTCATGGATGTACATGCATGACAAAAAACGCGACCTACTATGACAAACACGTATCATCACGGAAGTGTATTTTTTTTTGTAGTGAAGCCTCCCCCAAGCTTGTGGGAGACTCTCTTCTTTGATTTGCACAAAATTATATATTTCCCGCAAGGCAGCTTGTTTCTTATGAGTAGGGAAATATTTAGCGGAGAAGTAATAAATCATATCCTAGAGACTACGCACACAACCAGGAGCAAGAGAATTATACCAAGTCTTAGCATCACCCCTTAATGAGAATGGAAATATCTTGAGGATATAAAAATAGCGAGACTTCTCATCATGAGTAAACAGGGTAGCTATATCATTCAACTTGGTAAGATGTGCCACAACAGTTTCAGATTCAAGGCCGTAAAAAGGATCGGATTCTACCAAAGTAATAATTTCAGGATCAACAGAGAATTCATAATCCTTATCAGTAACACAAATAGGTGAAGTAGCAGAAGCAGGGTCAGGTTTCATTCTAGCATTAAGAGACTGCTGCTTCCATTTAGCTAATAGTTTCTTAAGATCGTTTCTATCATTGCAAGCAAAGATTTCCCTAGCAGCTTCTTCATTCATAACATAACCCTTAGGAACAACAGGCAATACATAATCATTGGGAGGACCTTCATCAGCACTATCATCAATAATAACATCTTCAATATTTTCATGCCCCCTAACTCTAGCAAGTTGTTCATCAAGAAATTCACCTAATGGCAAAGTAGTATCACACACAGAAGTAGTTTCATCATGCATAGCAGAAGTGACATCATCAATAACATGCGACATATCAGAATTCATGGCAGTAGCAGGTTTAGGTGTCACAAGCCTACTAATAACGGAAGGAGAATCTAGTGCAGAGCTAGATGGCAGTTCCTTACCTCCCCTCGTAGTTGAGGGCAAAATCTTGGTTTTAGCGTCTTTCAAGTTCTTCATAGTGATCAACAGATATAAATCCCAAGTGACTCAGAGAATAGAGCTATGCTCCCCGGCAACGGCGCCAGAAATTAGTCTTGATAACCCACAAGTGTAGGGGATCGCAACAGCTTTCGAGGGTAAAGTATTCAACCCAAATTTATTGATTCGACACAAGGGGAGCCAAAGAATATTCTTGAGTATTAGCAGTTGAGTTGTCAATTCAACCACACCTGGATAACTTAGTATCTGTAGCAAGGTATTTAGTAGCAAAGTAGTATGATAATAAAGGTAACGGTGGAAAAAGTAAAGATAAATGTTTTGGGGGTTTTGTAGTAGTTGTAACAGCAGCAACGGAAAAGTAAATAAGCAAAGAACAATATGTGAAAAGCTCGTAGGCAATGGGTCAGTGATGGATAATTATGCCGGATGCGATTCCTCACGTAATAGCTATAACATAGGGTGACACAGACCTAGCTCCAGTTCATCAATGTAATGTAGGCATGTATTCCGTAAATAGTCATACGTGCTTATGAAAAAGAACTTGCATGACATCTTTTGTCCTACCCTCCCGTGGCAGCGGGGTCCTAGTGGAAACTAAGGGATATTAATGCCTCCTTTTAATAGAGAACCAGACCAAAGCATTAACACATAGTGAATACATGAACTCCTCAAACTACGGTCATCACCGAGAAGTATCCCGAATATTGTCACTTCGGGGTTGTCGGATCATAACACATAATAGGTGACTATAGACTTGCAAGATAGGATCAAGAACACACATATATTCATGAAAACATAATAGGTTCAGATCTGAAATCATGGCACTCGGGCCCTAGTGACAAGCATTAAGCATAGCAAAGTCATAGCAACATCAATCTTAGAACATAGTGGATACTAGGGATCAAACCCTAACAAAACCAACTTGATTACATGGTAAATCTCATCCAACACATCACCGTCTAGCAAGCCTACGATGGAATTACTCACGCACGACGGTGAGCATCATGAAATTGGTGATGGAGGATGGTTGATGATGACGACGGCGACGAATCCCCCTCTCTGGAGCCCTGAACGGACTCCAGATCAGCCCTCCCGAGAGAGAATAGGGCTTGGCGGCGGCTCCGTGTAGTAAAACGCGATGAAACTTTCTCTCTGATTTTTTCTCTCCGTGAGACGGAATATATGGAGTTGGAGTTGAGGTCGGTGGAGGTCCAGGGGGCCATGAAATAGGGGGGCGCCCCCTGTCTCGTGGACAGGCCCTGGGCCCCCTGGTGTATTTCTTTCGCCCAGAAATTCTTATTAATTCCAAAAGGTGCCTCCATGGATTTTCAGGACATTCCGAGAACTTTTCTTTTCTACACATAAAACAACATCATGCTAGTTCTGCTGAAAACAGCGTCAGCCCGGGTTAGTTTCATTCAAATCATGCAAGTTAGAGTCCAAAACAAGGGCAAACGTGTTTGGAAAAGTAGATACGTTGGAGACGTATCAGTGCCGTCACTGACGTGTGGGTCCATCAGTATCAAGAGCGATTAAAATGTTGTGCCCCTCTATTTTGGTCAGATTTCGATGATAAATTTGTCTAACAAAATATAAGCTAGTATATGTTACATTACTTATCTTGTTGTATTCATGTTTGAAGTAAGTTTCCAATGATACTATTTTTCTCTACACATAATACATAGTGTTATTTATTAGTTAAATTTATCATCAAAATTACCGCACAAAAAATATGCTCACAATCAGACCAAAAAATGAGGGAGACTTTGTTTTGTGCAACCATGAGGAGCTCCGCCTTTTTGTAGAAAAAGAGAATTTTCCGGTTAATAAGGAGAGATGGTCGGAGATCAATACCACTGCTCCATACACACGCGAACCCCGATGTTGTGAGCCGGCGGCTCAGTCACCCGTATGGCCAGAGCCAACACCCTATAATACGAACCGGAGCCACTGCTCCAGCATACAACCCACAACAACGCACACCAGCCCCGAGGCTTCTTGACATACGAGCTAACAACTCTGCCTCCCAAGAGACCCAAATCGACACCCTCCGGAGTTGTCGCTCTGCCTTCAACACTTGCATGAGGCCATGTCACATACGAGCTGATAACTCTAGCATCCAAGTGATGAAAATTGAAACTCTACAACACAAATGCACTCTTTGGAGCCGCCGCTCCGGGTTCCACACTGGTCTCGAGACCACGTATCCACCTAACTGATGACGAAGCTGCAGGATGACACAAACAATCGATGTTTGACAGAAGTCTGTATCCAACGCGGCGCCGCCAAGGGGGAGCGACGAGTACGGCGTTAAAGCTTGATTTTTCACCCGGATAGCTCGAGATCTAAATGCCGTGTTAGGTGAAGGGGCTCCACAACGATGCCTCCAACGAGGGAAATGGCATCCTAGGACGGTGGCGGCTGGTGCTAGGCGTCAACCGGGAGGGAGATTTATAAACCCATCTTGCTTTCACTCTTGAAAGAAAACCTAAATCAAACTTGTAGTGACAATGGAAAACTGTTCCAATGTGTGGTTGGATGGTTAGAAGGTGGTGGTACCCCAATCCACCCGGGATTAAACTCCAAGTTTAACGCTTTGATGTCTCGCTAATGTGGGTTATTTTCTAGCGGGAAGGACATTTACACTCAATGACGAGGCTCACGAGAATGAAACGAACTCCACAAAACAAATAACAATGGAGGCTAAAAAATATGAAGTGGATCTGAGATCAAAAGTCTTTATGAGGGATTATGAATGAAGTGCCTTCTTTTTCGAGTCCTCTTATGCTGTACAGCGGTAGTATATGAGCTCATGCACAAACTCACTACACACACACACACACACACACACACACCATTGACACTAACACACAAGCTAGACCCTAACTATACACACGAAATCGCTCTGTGGCACATCCGCATGGGATGAGTGGGGACCCGACGAGGACTTGAGCAAAAACAACATGAAGTTTATGACGATGCCACGACGTCGCAGGTGGAGGGAAGCATGATGGAGTGATGGTTGACAGTTCGGATGTGGGGGGGTGGGGGGGGGTTGCTCGCGCGAGAAGTCGGGGGACAGAGCGTCAACTGAGGTTGTGACAGCACAACACTGGGCGAAGTGGAGGGTGGGGTGACGAGGCGCAGGGAGCACCACCCCGCATGGGGGGTGGGAGCGGGTGGTTCGACCGAAGCAGACAAGGGCAGGAACCGGAGGAAGAAAAAATCGTGTGGGCATGAAGAAAAAAGATGAACCGTTTTTTTAAAGGAAAGATGAAGTGGGTTATTTAGACGATGAAGAAGGCGACGACGTTCACACACCATTTCAGCACGACACTCCATCACACACCGTCCATTCAAGACGCCAATGTACAGAAAGTTGTTGGATTTGACATCGGCTCGGGATCGTGCATGCAAATGTCGTCCGTAAAGTAGTTTCGTATGAACATACGAACGTTTTCGGTCACATGATGAATGGGTACTCCTAAACACAAATTATTTTTCTTATTTTTATTTTTTTTAAACATATACAGGCACTCGGCTGGCTTGATTCTATTTTCACGCCAATGCGAAATGATTTTGGCGCGAAAAATAGGCGCGCGCCTAATGCGAAACGATTTTGGCGCCATATCAGCAAACATCTTGGCGCCGAACGTCGCAAGAAAGCAGAAATCCCCTCCCTCGCAAGACAGAGCGGATCAGAGCAGTTCAGCGATCCACCAATCTCGTCAGAGAGAAATGGAGCCATGGGGGAGAAGCGATGGGTCCAGCGCCAAGAAGCCCATGGCTCAGCCCATGGCCGCCCTCGGCGCCGAACTCCTCGGGAAGATACTCCGCCGCCTCCCCGACATGGCGTCGCTCGCCAGCGCCGCCCGCGTCTGCAACCGCTGGGGCCGCGTGGCCTCCAACCCCGCCGTCTTCCGCCGCTTCGGCTCCCTCCGCAGGCCCCCGCACCGATCGCGGCCGCGAGACGTTCCCCCTCTACTGCTCTGATATCTGCTTCATCAAGGCCCCCTCGCGCAACAACCCCGAGCTGGCCTCCGCCGCGGCGGACGGCGACTTCTACTTCATGCACCACCCCGAGGTCGACGACGATGAGGAGTGGCGCCTCCGTGGCTGCAACGGCGGCTTCCTCCTCTTCTCTCTCGGCCGCTACAGCACGGACCTCGCGGTGTACGACCCTCTCGACCGGACCGCCGTCTTCTTCAAGCCGCCCCACGACTTCCGCCCGTTCCGCTACGCCATCGTCGCCGACGAGGCCGACGCCTCGTTCCAGGTCATCACCATACAGCCCGATCCCTGGGGCAACGAGGCCTCAGTCGTCTTCTCCTCCCGCACCCGCAGCTGGGTCAAGAATGGCTCGCTGCGCTACAGATTTGCCTGGCCCTACACCGACGGCATTGCCGCCGGGCGGTTCGCTTACTGGCGGTCCGATGGTTATTATTGCGGAGCGAAAGAGGAGATATTGGTGGTTGTGGTCGTACATAACCGTGCCGGTCCCTGTCGGCGAATCCTACTGCGTGGCGCACATGGCGGAGCACGGCGGGCTGTGCTTCGTGTCCAGCAAGGAGCAATGCGTGCTGCTCTGGGTCCGTGACGCCAATGGTGGATGGGTGGTCAAGCAGGAGGTCTCGCTGCTGACTCAGTTTCCCTCCCTGAGAAGGCTTCGTCGTGACCAATGGATGAAGAGGGTGCGCATCCTGGCAATGAAAGCTGGCTATGTCTACATGGAGTTCTGGTCCATAAGGAAGACTGACTCCTATTTTCTTGTGCTCAATCTCAACACCGTCAAGCTGGAAATATTTCTCAACAATGGGCTCAACAATGAGGGTAAGCCTTACAGAGGCCCTGCTTTTCCGTTCTTTCTGCGGATGGCACCTCTGCCTGCCGCAGATGATGACGAGAAGCTTCAAGATGCTTGATAACATGGACTAGGTATTATAAACAGTTTGCAATACCAGAACTCACAATCTTGTGTGCAATTTGTTTCTTTAATTGTGACTTGTTTATTTTAGTGAATGTACCCTTGTTTTCAGATAATTTTTCTAGAAATCACCATCACTTGTAGAAGTAGTAGTTGATTTGTTTTCAGAAGCTGTCGAATTAATTGTATCTTATTTTTTTTCAAGTGGTAATCTATCTTGTTTATTAGGCTATTGATATTTGATTGAAAATTTAAGAAGGCCCTATTTAATTGTTTATTTAATGGTATTTTTTTCTCAGACATTGCAAACATATCATTAGAGTTAAACTTGTGAGTTCATGTGTGCTAAGTGAAAACTGATTACTTGATATTACCATGTTGCAAATAACTGAATTTCTTGCTTGTTTGCTATTTCTTTTGTCACTTCAGACTTCACTTTATAGTCTGTGGTTAGCAGCTGAATTCGTTGTGGATAAACACACTACAATTGAGTTGGTTTTCAGGAACACATCAAGGCTTAGTATCGGGTCATAATTTGCATCCTTGACTTGTATGCTTAACTTACTATCTTTTCGTCAGTTATCTCAATAAAAATGACAAACTTAAATTCCATAATTGTTCTTTACCGAATCATTTTGCAAAATGCTCTGAGTATTCGATTACTTTGGAATGCATGAATCACAATCAAATTGTCAGCCATCTCCCCCATTTCCAAGTATCTAGTAGTCATAAAAATGATGCATTTTGTATCAACTGACCTCAAGGTGACCATGACTGTTATAGTTTGTTTTTCGACAAAGAACTGTTATAGTTTGTGGTTGGATGGTTTATATAGTTATCTACATTTGATGCATACTCTATAAAACGATCACCATGTGTGCTCTGTAAGGAATAAGTCTAGGTCTTTGGATTTCAGGTCAAGTTGCTAGAAGTAACTTAATTTGGAGCATGAGGGCATCATCCACTCATCCTGTCGAAATGGAACTGCAGCAGCAGATTGGCACATGTTTTCTGTTTGTCATGGGAATGGAGGCATGCAACTATTATGCAAGCCATGTATGGTTTATTTTGAAAATGGCTTGAATGTAATCTGAACTTGGTCCTTTCAGTTGTGAGACCTGTTTGATGTTAGTTAAATGTAACTTCAACTTAGATGGTTTAATTTAATTCTGTTTGTGTACTTGTGTTTCATATTAATTAGACCAGCATGACATCATAATTCAGTTGGGTAAGAGAGCTCTACATATTTTATACTAGTCTACTATTTTTACCGAAATGCTAATACTAATATAGTACAGTAGCACCATGGGATTACTAATTCAAAAGTGTGGAATATATGTGTGGTAATTCAAGTTGCACGTGAGAGCATGGTCCTAGGGTACAAAAGGAAATTCATATGTAAAATGCTTATGAAAATTCACACTTGATGTGTGTAACACATGGAACAAATTTGAATGTCAATGTGCGTGCGCCAGTGATTTTTACATTGTAAATCTATTCTTATATATCCTCTTTTAGAGTTAATCTATTATTCCTTTTTCTCTTTTTCAGTGGTTATACCTATCCTCTGTTTGTGTGCTCAACAGAGATATTTTGCGGCATGCCAAATTATGTGTCCCAAATGTCATGTCTATTGCAGTAAATATGTAATTTTACCTAACTCTGAAAAAATAACACATTATCTGATCGTCATATAAAGCTATCTTCAACTTATATGGACACCCCGATCACAAATGCTAGTACAACTGGAATGCGTTGTAGCTAGTACTCCATCCGTAAAGAAAATATAAAAGCATTTAGATCACTACTTTAATGATCTAAATGCTCTATATTTCTTTACAGAGGGAGTATGTGTTAAAAAAATATAATAAAGCAACAAACAATCACATAATGCATAATTTAGTGGAATAAGTATACAGCAATTTCTTAATAAACACATATAACCAGCATACATTTAGTTCACTTGTTACCCCCAAAATATCTTACATCCAACAGCCACAAAATACCTCTTGCACTGTTGGAAATTAACAAGTAGAAATACTTGTCTAATGTTGAAGCAATTGCTGCAAGGTTCACAAGCTGAAGTAAACCAAACTAAACTAGATCATATATACTATTAGCATAAGAAGGTCATTAGATCACTAAGCTTCATGGAATCATTTAGGAGGTGATCTTGTCTATGCGAATGTGGAGAGACACCGTCCTGGAGGGCCCAGCCCCAGCCAGTAGCTTGGACGGCACCGTCAAGAACGTCAGATCCTCGATGTCGACGGCGCCGGGCTCCTTGCTGCTCGTCACCTCGATGTCCGCACTGACGGTGTCGGCTCTGCCATTGGCCGCTGCCTGTGGTCCGTTCACCCATACCTTGGCCGCGTAGAGCGGCAATTGGGACGCCCCCGCCCTGATGCACACCACCGACACGGTGAGGGGCGTGGCTAGGAAACATATCCATCTTTGATAAACGAGCTAGTCAAGTAGAGGCATACTAGTGACACTATGTTTGTCTATGTATTTACACATGTATTATGTTTCCGGTTAATACAATTCTAGCATGAATAATAAACATTTATCATGATATAAGGAAATAAATAATAACTTTATTATTGCCTCTAGGGCATATTTTCTTCAGTCTCCCACTTGCACTAGAGTCAATAATCTAGTTCACATCACCATGTGATTTAACACCAATATTCATATTTGTATATGATTAACACCCATAGTTCACATCGTCGTGTGACCAACATCCAAAGGGTTTACTAGAGTCAATAATCTAGTTCACATCGCTATGCGATTAACACCCAAAGAGTACTAAGGTGTGATCATGTTTTGCTCATGAGAGAAGCTTAGTCAATGGGTCTGTCACATTCAGAGCCGTATGTTTTTTGCAAATATTCTATGTCTTCAATGCTCTGCACGAAGCTACTCTAGCTAATTGCTCCCACTTTCAATATGTATCCAGATTGAGACTTAGAGTCATCTGGATCAGTGTAAAAGTTTGCATCGGTGTAACTTTTACGACGAACTCTTTTATCACCTCCATAATCGAGAAACATCTCCTTATTCCACTAAGGATAATTTTGACCAATGTCCAGTGATCTACTCTTAGATTACTATTGTACTCCCTTACCAAACCAGGGCAGAGTATACAATAGGTCTGGTCCATAGAATGGCATACTTTTATAGAACCTATGACTGATGCATAGGGAATGGCTTTCATTCTCTTTCTATTTTCTGCCGTGGTCGGAATTTGAGTCTTACTCAATTTCATACCTTTAAAACACAGGCAAGAACTCTTTCTTTGACTATTCCATTTTGAACTATTTCAAAATCTTGACAAGGTATGTACTTATTGAAAAACTTATCAAGCGTCTTGATCTATCTCAATAGATCTTGATGCTCAATATGTAAGTAGCTTTACTGAGGTCTTTTCTTTTTAAAGAACTCCTTTCAAATACTCCTTTATGCTTTCTAGAAAAATTCTACATCATTTCTGATCAACAATATGTTACTCACATATATTTATCAGAAAGGCGGTAGTGCTCCCACTCACTTTATTGTAAATACAGGCTTCACCGCAAGTCTGTATAAAACTATATGCTTTGATCAACTTATCAAAGCGTATATTCCAACTCTGAGATGCTTGCACCAGTCCATAGATGGATCGCTGGAGCTTGCACATTTTGTTAGCATCTTTAGGATTGACAAAACCTTCTGGTTGCATCATATGCAACTCTTCTTTAATAAATTCATTAAGGAATGCAATTTTGACATCCATTTGCCAGATTTCATAAAATGTGGCAATTGCTAACATGATTGGGACAGACTTAAGCATCGTTACGAGTGAGAAAATCTCATCGTATTCAACACCTTGAACTTGTCGAAAACCCTTTTTGCGACAAGTCGAGCTTTGTAGATAGTAACACTACTATCAGTGTCCGTCTTCCTCTTGAAGATCCATTTACTTTCTATGGCTTTCTGATCATTGGGCAAGTCAACCAAAGTCCACACTTTGTTCTCATACATGGATCCCATCTCAGATTTCATGGCCTCAAGCCATTTCGCGGAAACTGGGCTCATCATCGCTTCCTCATAGTTCGTAGGTTCATCATGGTCTAGTAACATGACTTTCAGAACATGATTACCGTACCACTCTGGTGCGGATCTTACTCTGGAAGACCTACGAGGTTTGGTAGCAACTTGATCTGAAGTTTCATGATCATCATCATTAACTTCCTCACTAATTGGTATAGGAATCAATGGAACTGATTTCTGTGATGAACTACTTTCCAATAAGGGAGAAGGTACAATTACCTCATCAAGTTCTACTTTCCTCCCACTCACTTCTTTCGAGAGAAACTCCTTCTCTAGAAATGATCCATCTTAGCAACGAATAACTTGCCTTCGGATCTGTGATAGAAGGTGTACCCAATAGTTACCCATCTGATCACAAATACTTCTCGAATACGCATAGAGCGTATCATTTCATTGATAGGGAGAAGAGTTTACATGCGCTTGGTTGAGCTACACACTCGTGGCTAGACCTACGCGAACTTATATGATCACAAATACTAGTACAACTGAAATGTGTTGTAGCTAGTACTTCCTCTGTAAAGAAAATACAAGAGCATTTAGATCATTACTTTAGTGATCTAAACGATCTATATTTGTTTACAGAGGGAGTATATGTTATAAAAGTATAATAAAGCAAGGAACCGTCACATAATGCATAACTTAGTGGGATAAGTATACAGCAATTTCTTAATAAACACATATAAACAGCATACATTTAGTTCACTTGTTACCCCAAAATATCTTACATCCAACAGCCACAAAATACCTCTTGCACTGTTGGAAATTAACAAGTAGAAATACTTGTCTAATGTTGAAGTAATCGCTGCAAGGTTCACAAGCTGCAGTGAACCAAACTAAACTAGATCATATTTACTATTAGCATAAGAAGGTCATTAGATCACTAAGCTTCATGGAATCATTTAGGAGGTGATCTTGTCTATGCGAATGTGGAGAGACACCGTCCTGGAGGGCCCAGCCCCAGCCAGTAGCTTGGACGGCACCGTCAAGAACGTCAGATCCTCGATGTCGACGGCGCCAGGCTCCTTGCTGCTCGTCACCTCGATGTCCGCACTGACGGTGTCGGCCCTGCCATTGGCCGCTGCCTGTGGTCCGTTCACCCATACCTTGGCCGCGTAGAGCGGCAATTGGGACGCCCCCGCCCTGATGCACACCACCGACACGGTGAGGGGCGTGCCCAGGCCAAGCGCGCCGCCGACCACGAGGAAAGCGCGGGCGTCCTCCTCTGCGAGCAGCAGGCGCCGCGGCTCAGACACCGGCACCTGCAGCTGGAGCACCTTGCGGTACTGGACGCTATGTACGGGCACGGAGTGGAGAGTGTTGAGGTGGCGGAGGAGCGCGGGCGGCGGGCCGGCGAAGTCGCAGCCGGGAACCGGGCACTTGCAGGCCGCGTGCGGGCACGCGCTCTGGTGGTCGTCAAGCTCGTGGTAGGTGATGTACCTCCCGCAGCCGTCGTGCGGGCACTCGACCCTGGCCGAGGAGACAACGGCCTCCATCGCCGTGCTGCGGATGTCAAAGGCGCCGCCCCGCTCGCACCTCTCGCACTGCCACTGGCTCCCAGGCTGCTCGCCGCGGCAGTCGCCGCAGGCCAGGTGGCCGCCGTTGCACTGCACAAATTGATCCAACACCACATCAAGAAACCCGTGTCTTCCTGGATCAGGTGAACGGAACAAACAAAGATCGACGCGATGTAGTCGAACCTGGAAGACGGGTGGCTTGAAGGGGAGGAAGCAGAAGGGGCAGTGGAGCACGGCGACGTCCATCTTGACGGAGATCTGCATCGTCGGGCCCTGTTCCGCCGGCACGATCTCGCCCGCCTCGTGCACGACCATCTGTCGCTTCACAGGGCCGTTGGCCACCACCAGCTCCAGCCTCGCCTTCCTGGCGCTCTGGTCGCCGCCCTTCTCCATGGCCGACGGCGAGCCCCTGCTCCTTTCCTCCCAAGTAGCACTAGCAGCCTGCATCCTCACCCTCTCTGCCTCTCAAGTGCGAACTGCTCTGCTCGCGAGGTGGAAGAGGACGAGAAGAAGAGGGATGGTAAAAGCAAGCGCAGCTACCACAAGATGCCCAGCTGGCTCACCGGCCGATTGATTTGACGTCAAAGCGGAGGGCAGCGGAAGGGGAAAACTGGAGAGGCCATTGCGAGCCAGCATCGCATACCCGAAAACGGAAAGAAACAGGACAATAATTTGAGCCTGTGCAGCCTTTGGGTGTTTTTTCGTTTTGACTGTTCAAAGAAACGAACGTTACGAGAGGGACTATATAGACTGTACGTATTTGGGATGATTTTCCATTTTGTTGTTGCTTTACAAAACCGAAAATGTGGGATTTGACCTTACCAAGATTTAACAGCTGTAATACACCCTTATAAATTGTGTGGTTAGCCGTGGGATTTGTGGTTCGGGAACAATTTAGTCCACAAATAAAGTAAAAAAAATATTACAGAACCACAAATTCTTTTTAAAAATCATCACACATTTATAGTCGGTAAATTTTACTCACATGTGTGCACATGAAAAATTTTCTTTCAAGTTTTCAAGAGAATCTTAAGTACTCCCTCCGTTTCAAAATTCTTATTGTGGTTTAAGTTCAAAATTAAACTAAAATCACAACAATTATTTTGGAATGGAGAGAGTAGTTTTCCTGAAACATGAACCTGGCAACAACTTTTTCATTCCAAATATTCACAATCCCTTGACTGGTCAACAGGGACAAAGAATGTTTTTATGTGAAAGAAATGTATATCCATACTTAGGTCCTCATTCTTGTAGTTGTGCAAAAGTTATGAACGGGGTGTCACCCTGTCGGCTAGGATAGCACAGAGCTATCTAGCCCACCCGGGTTCGAGCTACGGAGTGACCTGTGGTGTTTAGAGTTTCTTTTATAAAAATATGTCTCCAAAGACTAGTCCTAGATGGTCTTGTATTTTCTAATTGTGCAAAACTTGTACTCGATATTTGCAATGGTAAATAAAGTTTCGCGCCATTATATGTCATAGAAGATTCTTCTTCTTCTGGTCATACTCATGCCTTCGGGACTACTGGATCAAGATCTAACAACTCATCGAACCCCTTTAGTGCTTTTTATTATTATCTTGAGGACCAAATGTCCTCCTCCTCCTAGGCGTATGCATACAGAGGCCTCTTTTTGCACTATCCACATTCAGCTCTCCCCATTTTTTCTTAGGATTTCTCACCAACGCCTTCTTAATTCATAATAAAAGTCATAGAAGTGCCCCCACCCTCACTCTGCAAAAAAAAACACCCTTAGAGCATCTCTAGTAGATCCAGTAAAACACCACCTGTAAAAAACAGTATGCAAGGTACCGCGAGGCATGGGCGGAACAGATCTCGTAAACCCATACTGTAAACGTTTTTTTTCTCCTCACGTTTCTTCTTCCCGGGACACACACATGGATGAATCCGAACTCCGACGACGCTACAACCCGACGCGTGCTTCGGCGATGCTGCGGCCGGCCGCCGGCAAGCTCCAAATATTCAGCCCCTTGACTGGTCAACAGGGACAAACAATGTTTATATGTGAAAGAAATGGATAGTCTTTGTAGTTGTGCAAAACTCGTACTCGATATTTGCAATGGTAAATAAAGTTTTGCACCATTATATGTCATGCAAGACTATCCTTGTTTTGGTCATACTCATGCCTTGAGGACTACTGGATGAAGACCTAACTACTCATCAAACCCACTTAGTGTTTTTTATTGTTATCTTGAGGACCAAATGTCCTCACCCTCCTAGGCGTATGCACAGAGGCCTCCTTTTCACTATCCACATCCAGCTCGCAGCGCCGGCATCGTCATCAACGAGGGCGGCCGGCGCGCCTCCTCCTCGTCGGCTTCTCCGTGCTTCGTCAAGCCCAAGACGGAGCCGGGGCTGGCGCCGGTGAAGACGGATCCGGGGCTGGCGCCGGTGAAGACGAAGCCGGGGCTGGCGCCGGTGAAGGCGGAGTTCGACGACAATGACGCGGCCCTAGAATGGGCGCGCCAGGACTCCATTGCGATGGAGAAGGCGCGCCGGGAGAAGGTGAAGGAGCGCCAGCGCGCCGCCCTGCGCCGCTTTGAGGAGCGCCGACGCAGCCGCGATGAAGACGGGGTCATCGTCCTACGCGACAGCGACGACGACGACGCGCCGCCGCCAGCCCGCCATTGCGACGCCGGGTCCAGCAGGGGCGCCCGCGTCAAGGAGGAGAAGGCCGCCGACGACGATGGCGGCGACGACTTCAGCCCCTTTCTTTTTTAGATTAGGTTAATGTAATGAAAGTGCGCGAATTTCGCCGAAATTTGCCATGTTTAGCCGAAATTTAACTACTTTCTATCATAACTTCACCGAACGGCCGTTCTTTTTTTTATACGCGCCTGGGGGCCGACGGCTGGGGACCGAATCACCCCCAGGGCCATTTTTTGCGCCAGCTCACCCCCAGGCGGCGCTTTTAAACGCCCCCTGGGGGCCAACGGCTGGAGATGCCCTTAGCCACAGGAGAAAATCATCAACATCTCTCCATCCAATTTCTAGTCTCATACATTCCTGTCTATTAAGAGTCCACGTGTCTATTTTCAGAGTAACACCAACCAACGAACCCACACATGCCACATCCTTTTCACTACTCTTATCAATGAGGGCAGCTCGGGCAGAACCCTAGCTGCAGCCGCCCACGCCCCCTGCTTCATCCTCCCTCGTCGTCGCCGAGGACGCTGGCGGGCTAAGCCCGCCCGGCAGATGGCGGAGGCAGGGCGCTTCCTCGCCCTGTCGTGCGCTCTCGCGGTAGGGGAGCCTCGGCCCTTTCACGGCCTCTGCGCGGCGTGGCGTCGCCGGTGCCAGCGAATCTCCTTCGCGCCGCGTGGTGGCTCTCCTCCAGCGGGTCTTGGCGGGGTGGCAGCCTCCTTTTCCTCCTGTGCGAGCTCCTACTGGTGCTCGTCGTCAAATGTGGCGGCTCGCCGAATCTGGCCAAAATTGGCCAGTTCTGGCCCCGTTGGGAGGCTGCGTTGGATGGGGATACTGGTCTTCAGCTTGGATGCGGTGGGGGGCTGCGTCTTGCACGGATTCGTCCCAGACGCTCGTTTTGGAGGGTTGGGGATGAAGTGCCAGCACTTCGGCTTGGCTCTTGGTGTTGTGCGTCGGCCGCGCGATGGAAGTCTGCGGTTGCCGAGGCGGCGACCCCGGATTTGGTGGTGGTGGCTTCGGCCAGGGGCGGTGAGTGTCTGGACGTGGTGATCTGACCTGCAATGGTCCGAATCTGGTCATATGCGGTGGTGCTATAGGAGAAATCCCCGCTCACCCATTGTGTGAGCTGACCATCACGGCGCCATCCCGATGTCGTATACCTTCCTAGAGGCATGGTCTCCGAGCTATTTCACGTGGATCTGCTTCGGCGTGGTTCAGGCCGTCTTGCTGTAGGGATGTGCTCAGTCGATGTCGGCGGCAACGACTTCTATGGATGTCGCCTTCCTCGCAGGAGGTGCCGCTGTGGAGCTACAACACCTATGATGCTTTGCTTTGTGGTCACCGGGTGAAAACCTAAGATCGGGCTCGCCGGATCGGATGATGCTGTTGTGTCTTCGGCAGCACTACCTCCTTGGAGGCGTCATCTTGGAGGCCCAAAGCGACAGCTCCTCTTGCTGCGTGTGGTTGTGGGTGGTGCGTTTGGTGGTGGTGGTGCGGCCGGATTTGGGCCGACGGTGGTGTGTTCTTCTTCATGTGTGTTCTCTTCGGATGTCCTTCGCGTGGTCTCCGTCCTGCTGTTGTGCATACTGAAGACCCTCCAATGGTTGCCGTTGTGCCGCGGCTAGCTTTGGGCTCTTGGTGCTGTCTTGGTTCACCTTTGCTCAATGATGACACAATGATGCATCCCCAACCTGCTAATCGTTTCGACTGCCCGTGGCGGATCTCCCAGTCAAGGTTCGTGTTAAGGTTTGTCACTCATTGATTATGGTTGATCCTCTGTTGGGTCGTGGGGCTCGGTACGCATGCCGGTGCAGTGCGTTAGGTTGTTTGCAGAGTCTTGGTATTGTGATCCCTCGGCAGCACCTCACATGTACTTGTGTCTCTCGTGGTGGTCTTTCTGCCTGCTAGCTAGGTCATGCCTTCTCCTGGATGGCAATTTTTTCTCATCTTCTGTAACCTTGTTACCTGTACGGTTTTCGGCCCGGTTTCCCTCATAAACAGGGTCAATTTGTTTAGGTTTTTTATCCGGTTTCCCTTATAAGCTGGACTAGCCAAATTTAAGAGGTGACTCTTGGCTTTGGCAGCTTTTTGAGCAATATATTCAGGTGGGGATCCTTTTTGCCGGTGACGGTTCAAAATAAAACTATTACAATGAGAATGTTACTAACGTTCACCCACGCCACATTCAATACTCCCTTAGCACCTATAACAATGGACCGCTAGGACACATTCACAAGATCCCACATGAAGGTTCATCCGCTCTTGAAAACATGGTTTTTAACTTCCCTGGCAGTGGCGGAGCTACATGGGGGGCAACCTGGGCCATGTCCCCCCAAGCTCACAAGAAAACATGTAGATACTCCTTTGTGTTAGGCATATTTTCCATTAAAAATCAGCTAAAATAGTTATGTTTGCCTCCCCCCCTCTCTAGCCCATGCCCCCCACATAATTTTGGCTCAAGCTCCGCCACTGTTCCCTGGGATCAGGAAACCTCATCACATAGGGTGAGAAGTAAATCTCCAGCCACAACCCACGTAATTGCAAAAGATTGCTTGATTTCTCTACAAAGTAGTGGTCCCCTCTAAAACCTGGATCATCTACTAGATTATACTTAACTTGCGTACATGAATCATGAATGCATTAGAAACCCTACCCTCTAGCATGAAATCCACACATAGGAGCAATGCATTCCCAAGAAAGAAAAACAATGAAAACATAAGCTAAATGACCCGCTTCATTGCAACGCTTGCCGGCACCTCACGGGAACATGCCTAACAGACTCACACATTGTGCATACTACGAGATTTTTAGAGTTAGGTTTCACCTAAGTGGGATTCTCATGCCCCACTCGTCGTGGAGGAGCCGACTTGACAGTCAGGCGGTTAATTTATTGTTGGAATTGCTGCCACCATCTTGAGCTTTGGCAGCCGCCTCCTAGCGATCTATCACTGCTAAGTCGGCGACGACGTCGGAGGAAGAGTTTTCTCCCTTCTTAGTATCCTCGTGGTTCCACATGAAGTGCCCGCTTCCTCGATCGAAGTAGCCCGCTCCCTGGCTCATCCTCCCAACCCCAAAGTTGTGACAATGCCGGTCCCAGTTCCAGCGTCCACCCTTATCGACCATCCATGGTTCTTAAGGTGGTGGTGGAGAAGCAGCAACTTGGGCGAATGTGCGAGAATCTCCCTTTTGCCTTTCCTTCCCACCAGAAAATGAGAGAGGAACCCTAGATCTAGGCGGTTTGTTTACCGCCCAGAAGTGGGAGAGGTTGGACTAGGTATCGAGAATGGGAGCCAAGGGGCGATATCGAGGTCATGTAGCGAGTGGCTCATGGCGGATATCCGCGCCACCCACGTGTTACCCACCGCCAGTGTCCCATCATGCACCGCAGTCGATCGTGCATCAAGAAGCCCAAGTACACACGAACGTGGCGGAGGCCCACATGTGCACGCCCCCCTCATATGTGCTGGTGTCATCCAAGGAGGTGGATTGCCGACTGACGAGCATGATATACATGACATCCTCCTCCTTTTCAATCGCCTCCCATATATAATTTCTCTTTGTGCATCTAATCCACGGTCAGTTTAATTAAGTTGAAACCATGTAATTTGTTCATCTGAATCTTCGCTGGAATCGATCGCCTCTCATATATAATGCCTCTCAGTCTACTCAACATAAGTTTGCTCTGTGTTTGTATACCAATCCCTACAAATCAATTGCTTAACGGTACATATATTATTTTCTCAAAATATTAACAGGTGTAAAAGATTAGCTGAGGTCTCAAACAGGCTTGACTCCATTTCCGCGCTAATGCGAAATGATTTTGGCGCGAAAAACCGGCGGGCGCGGGTAACTTTTTGGCGCTAATGCGAAAAATCTTGGCGCGATACATCCAAAACATCTTGGCGCTGAAAGACGCAAGAAAAGGAAATCCCCTTCCTCAGAAGAGAGAGCGGTTGCGGAGCGAGATCAGCGTTCCAAATTCCAATCTCTCCAGGAAGAAATGGAGCCATGGGAGTGGAGCGAGGGAGGCAGCATCAAGAGGCCCATGGCTCCGCCCGTTGCCGCTCTCGGCGCCGAACTCCTGGGGAAGATATTCCGCCGCCTCCCCGACATGGCGTCGCTCGCCAGCGCCGCCCGCGTCTGCAAGCGCTGGGGCCGCGTGGCCTCCGACCCGGCCGTCTTCCGCCGCTTCGGCTCCCTCCGCAGGCCGCCGCTCGTCGGCGTCCTCGTCACCGACCGCGGCCGCGAGAAGTTCCCCCTCTATTGCTCTGATATCTGCTTCATCAAGGCGCCCTCTCGCAACAATCTCGAGCTGGCCTCCGCCGCGGCGAACGGCGACTTCTACTTCATGCACCACCCCGACGTCGACGACGACGACGAGTGGCGCCTCCGTGGCTGCGACGGCGGCTTCCTCCTCTTCTCCCTCGGCCGCTACAGCACGGACCTCGCCGTGTACGACCCTCTCGACCGGACCGCCGTCTTCTTCAAGCCGCCCCACGACTTCCGCCCGTTCCGCTACGCCATCGTCGCCGACGAGGCCGACGCCTCGTTCCAGGTCATCGCCATACAGCCCGACCCCTGGGGCGACGATGCCTCGGTTGTCTTCTCCTCCCGCACCCGTAGCTGGGCCGAGAACGGGTCGGTGAGCTACAGATTTGCCTGGCCCTACACCGACGGCATTGCCGCCGGGCGGCTTGTCTACTGGCGGTCCAACACCAAGAAGGACTGTTATTGCGAAGCGAAGGAGGAGATATTGGTGGTTGACACGACAACCATGGCGTGGTCGTACATAACCGCGCCGGTCCCGGTCGGCGAATCGTACTGCGTGACGCACATGGCGGAGCACGGCGGGCTGTGCATCGTGTCCAGCAAGGAGCAACGCGTGCTGCTCTGGGTCAGTGACGCCAATGGTGGATGGGTGGTCAAGCAGGAGGTCTCGCTGCTGAGTCAGTTTCCCTACCTGAAGAAGCTTCGTCGCGACCAGTGGATGAAGAGGGTGCGCATCCTGGCAATGAGGGCCGGCTATGTCTACATGGAGTTCTGGTCCATAAGGAAGACCGACTCCTATCTTGTGCTCAATCTCAACACCGTCAAGCTGGAAATGTTTCTCAACAATGGGCTCAACAATGAGGGTAGGCCTTACAGAGGCCCTGCTTTTCCGTTCTTTTTGCGAATGGCACCTCTGCCTGCCGCAGATGATGACGAGAAGCTTCAAGATGCTTGATAGCATGGAGTAGGTAATCTCATATCCGATCTGTTTGTTACATTTATTTGTCTCATTTCCACTTCGATTGATCTTTCTATTAGTCACCTATTTGTTAGATGTATTGCTTTTGTTTCTACTTCAGAATGCCTGATAGCATTGAGTAGGTAATTTACTATTGGTTAGATTTATTTATCTAGTTTCTACTTTGGTCGATCTAGATACTTAATTACCGTTGAAATTGCTTGTTGGATCATGATGTGCTCCCTTGTGAAAATCGCATAGAGCTTCATAGATTTGTTAGTATTATATAAGTAGTTGTATAATGCATGTTTTGTTACTGGGCAGTGGGCACTCCAGCTTCCTTGGCACCATTCAGTTTCCCAGATTATTTTCCTAGAACTCACAATATTCTAAATCTGATGCTTTAATTATGACTTGTTCACTTAAATGAATGTACCCTGTTTCCGAAATTATTATTTTTGGAAATCACCATCGTGTAGAAGTAGAAGTTAATTTGTTTCCCAAAGCCGTTGATTTAGTTGTGTCTTGTTTGCCATATGATTGGATCAAGTCTTAACATATCTTGATTAATATGCTATTGATATATTGATCAAAAGCTAAGAAGAGGCTACTCAGTTGTTTATTTCATTATTTGTTTTTCTCAGATGTTACAAACATATCATGAAAGTTAACATACTATGTCTTCAAATGGTACCATCGTTCCAAATAACTGAATTTTTTTGCTTGTTTATTTTGAAACTTGAAACTTCACTATATAGTCTGTACTTAGCAGCTGAATTCTTTGTGGATACATCAAGGCTTAGAATTGGGTCATAATCTGCACACTTTTGTACGCTTCACTATATTTTCTTCAGTTATTTCAGTAAAAATGACAAACTTAATTTACATTATTGTTCTTTACTGAACAATTTTGCAGAATGCTTGAGTATTAGATTACTTGGAATGCATGAATCATGATCAAATTGTCAAGCATGCCCCTAATTTCCGTGTATCTAGTAGTGAAAAAATGATGCATTTCTCATCAAGTGATTTCAAGGTCACCAATGCATATTAGTTTCTACATTTTCATGCATACCCTATAAAAGAATCACCATGTGCTCTGGAAGGTCACCAATAAATCAAGAGCTTTGAATTTCAGGTCAAGTTTCTAGAAGTAACTTAATTTGGAGCATGAGAACATCATCCATTCATCCTGCTGAAATGGAATTGCAGCAGCTGATTGGTACATCTTTCCTGTTTGTCATGGGAATGGAAGCGTGCAGCTATTTTGCAAACCATATATGGTCTATTTTGTGGAAATAGCTTCAATGTAATCTGAATTTAGTCCCTTTCCATTCATGAGACATGTTTGTGATTTTGTGGAAATAGCTTCAATGTAATCTGAATTTAGTCCCAGTCCGTGGTTTGTGATTTGTTTTGTCAGCGCTTTTCTTTGTTGGTTTGCTGTCATGGATCTCACCAACATTCTCATCGCCTTGGGTGCTGCAGCCATTGACGTGGATTGCGGACCCCTTCCAGCGAACTATCGAATGCCAGCAGATACGTAGCAAATGTGTAACATATTCAGGTTTCAGTCGATGTAGTTTTTGCTGTAGTGGCCTTTTGAGTAGTTGTTCTGATTTTAGGAGTAAGATGATCTGGCCTCTCAAACTTCTGCGGACCTGCCCTGACCACGCGAGTTTGTTTTGAGTTTTGACCTCCCACTTTAAGGCATTTTGATGAGCACTTTATGTGCAACCTCGTTAGAGCACGTAGCACCCACCGACTTGGTGGTGGCTGGATCTCCAACGCGCAACCAGCGATGGCGTTTTTTTTTTCGAGACAGACTGCGAGGCCCTTTATTAATTGTGATCAATGTTTACATCCACAAAAGAAAGATTATCAGGGGGTGCCTAACCAAACATGGCGGCCAACCCCCAACTTTAAAACATGCCTCGCCAGCCTCTGGGCCTCGAAATTCGAGCTCCTATACTCATGAACAAAACTACAAGCCTCAAAAAAAGAACTGTGCTCTACTATTTCATGTAGAATTGCTCCGTAGCTTGCCCGGTTTCTAAGCTTGATATCATCCACCACTACCTTGTAGTCCGATGCCACATGTAATCTCCGCAAGTTTAGATCCTCGGCGAGGGCAAGGGCCTCAGGGATTGCTAAAGCTTCAAGCGTGGGAGGGTTGTGAACCCCTTTGAAGACCATAGCCGAGGCTCCCTGAAAAACACCATTATGATCTCGACAGATAGCTGCCGCTACTCCTCGTCCTCTGTTTTGCGGTACTGCTGCATCAACATTTATCTTGAAAAATGAAGGCGGAGGTTTGATCCATTGGCGCGTGCGAGCCAAAGATCGCCCCGGATCATCTCTCCGTGGTTCCTCAATGATTTTCAAATCTGCCAAATAAGCTTGAATGAACTGGTTAGTGGCTTGTGGACTCTGGAAAACATCCTCATAAATCGCCTTCCGCCTCACTCGCCACACCGCCCACAAAGTCGCCACCATGAGTACAAAGTTCTCCTGCGGTAGCTTCTCATGCAACGTAAAAAGCCAGTTTCTAGCATTGTGATCAGTGTTAATGCTCATATGCTCCACTAGACCCTCATCAGACAAAGCCCATATGCATCTTGACATTGTGCAATCTAAGAGTGCGTGTCTCCAAGAGTCCTCCTGCCCACATAAAGTACATACCTTTGTTGTCGACATGTTTCTGTGGTGAAGGAGATCCATCAAGGGAATCGACTGCCGTGCCAAACGCCATAGAAAAACCCTTAGCTTTGATGGTACTTTAATATGCCATAGATCAGTCCATGCTTTATTATTGGCTTCCATGGAAGAGACCCCCGAAGTTTCTTCCAACCAATTCACCCGGTGTTCCCTCGTGTTCATCACCATTCTGTAAGCTGATCTGACACTAAACTTTCCGTTCCTCTCAGCGGACCAGGCCCAGAAATCGTCAACCACTCGGGTGTACAGAGGTAAGGACATGATTACATCAGCCTCAAAAGGTATAAACGTGGCTCTGATTAGCTGTTCATTCCACGTCGCAGATGTGCTATCAATCATATCTGAGACCATGATCGGTGGATTCGCCTGTAGGGCTGTTATAGGGCGCAGCGGACCCGTCCTAGGCAGCCAGTTCATTGTCCAAATATTTGTTTGCTTACCGCTTCCAATTCTCCTGATTATCCCTTGTTTCATCACCTCCCTTCCATCAATGATAGCTCTCCATATCTGCGATGGGTGATTACCCAGCTCAGCCTCTAGAAAGTTAGTGTTAGGGAAGTAAACTGCTTTCAGAATCCTTGCACTAAGAGAATTGGGTTCGACCAGTAGCCGCCACGTCTGCCGTGCAAGCAGGGCAAGATTAAAGATCTCCATGTCTATGAACCCCATTCCACCAAGATACTTTGGTTTTGTCATAATATCCCAAGACACTCATGCTGGTTTCCGTTTACCTTTCTTGCTTCCCCACCAGAACTGTCGAATGACCGACGTGATGTTCTCACATAGACCTCGTGTAATCTGAAACATGCCATAGAATACACAGGTATAGCCTGAGCGACTGCCTTAATAAGTACTTCCTTCCCCGCAACAGAAAGGAGTTTCTCCATCCATCCTCTGACCTTCTCCAAAACTCTATCCCTCAGGTATTTGAACGTTCCCATCTTAGACTGTCCAACATCCATAGGCACTCCTAAGTATATGTCACTTAGGATTTCATTGAACACCTGAAGATTATTCTTTATGCTATCTCTCAGAGTCTATGGACAACCTTTGCTGAAGTGTATAGAAGATTTTTCATTGTTGATTCTCTGGCTGACGCATTGCAATATTTCTCCAAAAGGTTTGACACCATCGTTGCTCCCTCAACACTTGACTTGAAAAGCAATAGGCTATCATCGACAAAGAGTAGATGGTTAACAACCGAGGCTGTTGGTGCCACCCTAACTCCTTCAAACGCAGACGATTGAGAACTGGATTTCAAAAGGCACAAAAGGCCCTCTGCTGCAATCAAGAAGAGATAAGGAGAGATAGGATCTCCCTGTCGGATACCTTTGGTTGGACTGAATTTCTCTAGCTTCTCACCATTAAAAAGGACTGAGAATGAAACTGACTGCACCATCCCCATAACAATGTTGATCCAAGTTTGAGCAAAGCCTAACTTCTCCATCATTGCCCGCAGGTATGGCCACTCCAATCTATCATAATCTTTCATCATATCTAGCTTCAAAGCACAAAAGCTGTTAGATCTAGACTTACTCGTCTTCATGAAGTGCAGACATTCATATGCACAAATTATATTGTCTGTGATCAGCCTCCCTGGAATAAAGGCAGACTGTTCATCTGAGATGATATCTGGAAGAATCAACTTGCGCGTGTTTGCAACAACTTTGGATGCAATTTTATAGATCACATTGCAAAGACTAATTGGACGGAACTGAGAGAGAAGAGTTGGATTTAAAACCTTCGGTGTTAGGACTAGTACCGTGTCATTGATGCAGTCGACCTCTTCCTATCCCCAAACAATTTTCAGAACTGCCTTGGTCACCTCGTCTCCACAAATATCCCAATGCCTCTGATAAAAATGAGCCGGAAATCCGTCCGGTCCTGGCGACTTAGTTGGGAACATTTGGAAGAGAGCGGTTTTTACCTCTTCATTACTGTATGGTGCAGTTAACATGGTATTCATCTATTCCGTCACCTTCGCAGGAACCTTGGAGAGGACTTCATCCATTCCTGCTACCGCTTTTGTGGTGTAGAGGGTTTTATAAAATGCATTCACCATAGCTTTAAGTTCATCTGGATCATCAGTGGGGGCGCCCAACGAATTTGCCAACGCTTTGATCATATTTCTCTTTCGGCGCTGAGCTGGCCGTAGATGGAAGAACCTCGTATTTCTGTCCCCCGCTGTGAGCCACTCCAGAAGGGATCTCTGCCTCCACATCAACTCCTCTCTGTGGTAAAGTTCAACCAGTTTTTCGCTGATTTTGATCTCGATATGGCTCGGTCCCGTTCTTCCTGGTACACTTTGTAGCCGCTCCAACTCCTTCAAGATTTTGGTTTCTTTTCTCACCATGCCGAAAGTAGTTGTGTCCCATGAGCCCAAACGCCCCGCAACCCTGGTTAGTTTGGCTCGCAGGTCGTCTAGTCTCTCTATCGCACCCTCTTCGGTCCAATTCGCTAGAATCGTTTCTCCCCAAGTTTCATGTGTCTCCCACATCACTTCATATCTGAAGCTCTTCTTCCTTTTTATAGGAACGGTCACATTCAGGTCCAAAATGATTGGGCAGTGGTCAGATGATGCTGATGACAAGTGCTTCAGTTGTGCATTCGGGAATAGCTCGTTCCACTCGGCAGTAGCTAGGGCTCTGTCAAGTCTGCCCTCGTGTAGGTTCCTCCAACGACTTCCTTCTCAGAAGTCCAAAAATGGCCCTGGTAGCTAATATCCATCAGCATGCAAATATCAACCGCATCATGAAAGCCCTGGATTTGTGCATTACTCCTTTCCCCCATTCCTTCATGTTCATCCGGACGTAGGACTTCATTGAAATCACCAATACACAGCCAGGGTAGATTGCTCAAAGTACTAATTCCCTTAAGGACATCCCATGCCTTGTATCTAAAATGTGTTTGTGCTTATCCATAGAAAACCGTTTCCCTCCACTTATCCGTTCCTGGATCCTCTACCAAACAATCAATATGATAAGCAGAGTAACCCAAAATTTCAATATTTATTGGACCATTCCAGAATAAACCAAGGCCACCACTCCTTCCTTGACTACTGACAGCATAACCATTATCATACCCAATACTTCCAGCTAAACTTTCTACCCTAGTTCTATCAATTTGCGTTTCAACAATACAAATCAGGGTAGGGGCAAAATCCTTCACAATATCGCGAAGTTCTCTAACTGTCGCGGCTTTGCCCGCACCACGACAGTTCCAGCTGAAGATACTCATTGCACCCGGTGGTACTCCTTCCTTGACTACTGACAGCATAACCATTATCATACCCAATACTTCCAGCTAAACTTTCTACCCTAGTTCTATCAATTTGCGTTTCAACAATACAAATCAGGGTAGGGGCAAAATCCTTCACAATATCGCGAAGTTCTCTAACTGTCGCGGCTTTGCCCGCACCACGACAGTTCCAGCTGAAGATACTCATTGCACCCGGTGGTACTCCGCTCGGGAGCCCGCCGATGTTGCATCATTTGTGCTTGAAGTCCCCTCCAAGTTTCTAGCCACAACTGCCTCATTGCCCTTCTCTGACTGTTCCTCCGTTCTGCCCATCTTTGTCCTCTTGCTTTCCTTCCTTAGCGATACATAGACCAGCGGCAGGGGAGGAACCACCTGCATTTGCTCCTTTGCCACGAGCGCTAGAGAGGTTCCTGGAGCAGCTCCTCCTGCAACATCTTCCATCGTAGTCGGCGTATTCTCCACCGAAGTACGCTTATTTGACTGCACAACCAAAACCGTCGCCAGTGCATCTGACGGGATTGTCTTTTCAGTCTGCCCTTCTCCTTCCTCCGAGCTCCCGTTTGGTTCCTGTGCTGCTGCAGTAGCATACGGAGGTCAGGCGTTGAAACACCAACTTTGGTTCGGGTTATACTGCTCCCATGCTTTCCCAGGTCCTCCCATCGGATATCCCCCTCTTCCCCTCTGTGATTGAGCATTCCCTCGCCCTGCAGTTCGAGACCTCACACTCACTGCCAATAAGAAGTCGCCCCATTCAAAGGTTGAATCATCATGCACACCATCACCACATTCCTCATACCAATGCCCGAACTCTCCACAGTTATAACAAAAGACAGGAAGCGTCTCATACTTGACTTGGTATCTTACTATTTCCTCTCCTTCGTCCTTGTCACAAACCTTTTGATTTTGGCGTTTATATCTATCTTGACTCGAGCTCTCACAAACTCTCCAAAGAAACCTGTCGGCAGCTTCAACTGCACCTCCATCACCTCTCCGGTCCGAGATTGTAGCCCCTTCACCGCCCTCTCGATGAGAAAATTGTCAGGCAAACGGTGTATCTGAACCCAAACCTCCATCTTATCGAGTTTGAAGGAATCAGGGTTTTTGAAGCCATCGTACTCCTCCAGAATCACGGCCTGATCCCTGGACATCCATGGGCCATCAAACATGACATTTTTCCAATCCGTGAGGCAGCCGAACTGCGCTGTAAACAAGTTCTCCTTTATCCTCCTCCACACCATCAGTTTAGCCGGATTCCAGGCCGCCCTCATATCTCCGTACAAAGCATTGGGGCTGAAAGTTTTTGGGGTGTGAACCCTTGCGATTGCCAGCCACTTGGCTGGCTCCATCAGATCAGGGAGCTCCTCCTCCAACACAAAGTCATCCTCTTCTTCCTCTTGCAGGGTGAGCCGTGCTAGCAGATCCTCCGTAGTTTCCTTACCCTTCTCCTTCTGCGATCCCCTGCCGTCCTCCATAGCCGCGATCCGATCTGGCCAAGTCCCAAACTCTCCGAGAAAAATACAGCAGAACTCACGTCCAGGACCGTGAGGAGTCACCAGGAACCCCTCGACCCCGCCCGAGTCGTGGGAATTTGATCTTGGTCGAGACAACCGCCGATAGATAGGTTTCCGGCGGAAATCGCCGAAAGACGTCGAAACCCTAGCTTTTGTCTAGGGGAGGATAGATCTTGTTTTTGTGTTTACGAGCGAGCGACGGTCCTGTGTGTGTGGTGGTGGCGAGATCATCCTGCTCCTCCTGTGTGCGCTTTGGGCCGGCCCATGTGCGGAGCGGGCGCCCCTATTTTTTTTCCTTTTTTTCTTTCTTGTTATTTTTTCTTCATTAAAAAAAGTTCTTGAATTCAAAAAATGTTCTCAAATTTGAAAAATATTTGTGATTTCAAAAAATGTTTGTGAATTTGAAATACTGATCATGAATTTGAAAAATGTTCGTATTTTTAAAAATGTTTTGGAATTCAAATAATATTCACGAATTCAAAAATGTCCATGAATTTCAATATTAATCAGATGGTCCTAATATATTAGCAACATTTAGATTACCCCTCGCTCTTTTTATTCACTTTATTACTTATATTCTAGACCCTATCCCTATGGTTTATTATTTATGAAATATCATATAAAATAGAAGGTATGAAATATCATATAAAATAGAATGTATAAGAAATGGATTTAATGAAATTATTGATTGGATCTTACGACCTAATTTATCTGATTAATGGATCAACGACCAAACCATCAATTTTCTGAAAAAGAATGAGCATGGTCTTGTTCAAATTCAAAGGCTTCCTAATCTTCAACCGGTTATGTGGTTGAATATAATTTTCCGGAGTAAGCACAATAGCTTGTTTCCAATACCCAGCAGCTCTGCACTAAACCAACTGTAAAGCAAAATAACCAAACAGAGAGATCTAGGAATCGCATGCTGCAGAACAACAGTTTACAAAAAAATACAGTACCAGGCATACATAATATGGAGACCAAGCGCTTGACAGATGGTTAAACTGACGATTGTCAGTTTTGTATGTCATCTTGAAAACGGTTAACAAAATAAAATGGTACTCCCTCTGTTTTAAATTAGATGACCTAACTTTATACTAACTTTAGTATAACGGAGGAAGTAACAATTAGCATAATAATGTATTATTGTAATGAATACTTAAGCACAAGGCCAATAGCCATATGCCGCCGCTTCACGCTTTCTAGCTCCGTTAAACTTTCTGACCTCTATTATGAAGGAGGCGACACCATCCTCGTTTAGAAAAATCTGTTTCTCTTCGCACCACCCCTTCATCCAGCTCGTCTCAGGCGAGTCGTCGCAGCATGTCAACAAGCACAAGGCCTCATACCTGTGCTTCCAGAGCTCGCCGTCGTGGTCGGCCACGAGGCGCCTCAGCTCCGTGCAGGTGCTCGCCACCGCCAAGAGGTCCAAGCCGTCGGCGAGCCTCGCCAGGATTGCTAGCATGACGTCGCCGGGGAGCGACACGAACGCGTTCTCACGGCACAGCACCACGCCGTTCTCGCGGCAGATGTCGACGAGGGCACCCCGGCACAGCTTCTCCGCGAGCTCCCTCCAGAGCGCGGCCAGCCCGCAGGCGCCGACGCCTGCCAGAGCGCGCGCCGTGCCGTCCAGGCCGCCGGACACGAGCGTCGCCGCGGCGCGCGCGTCCACGCACGCCCAGTGCACTCCTGGGTCTGGCCGTGCGAGCCTGGGCACGCACACGTAGAACACGATCCGCATCCCGTGCGCTCGCATCCTCAGCGCGACGGCGGCGTCCGGCAGGCGCGGCGCGGCGTACACGAGAGGCAGGGTCGAGGCCGTGGCGCCCGCCCGCCTCGGGACCCGCCGGTGCTTCGGGGCGCCGTGGGTGTGGGGCGCGAAGCCGGCGTCGAGGAAGGCGGCGTGGACGACGACTATGAGGCGGCCGAGAAGGCGCTCGGCGTCCCACCGGCGGGCGTCGATTACCCGGTGGAGGGGCGAGATCTCCGCCATGGCGTGACCGATGATTTCTAGGAGTTGTGCGCGTCGGATCTACTAATAAGTGACGGCGTGCTGGATGCATGGAGTTTTTTTTTTTTGAGGTGTAACTTTTTTTTTGAGAATAGCAACGCACTTTATTTCATATCATAATGTTTAGGGGAATACAAAAAATGGTCAGGGGACCATTGAGCCACACATGACGGCCAATATCTAAGGTAGTAGCCATCCTAGCTAACATGTGTGCCTCTCCGTTACTAGCACGTTTCTCTCCTGTATCTCCTGTAGGATCATACAGTAACTCTCTCGATGCACCTGATCTTTTAGGTCATTGGTGACTCTCAGACAGTCGGATGTTATACGCAATTTGTTAACGACCAAGTCTTCAGCAAGAGCTAAAGCCTCTCTACATGCATAAGCTTCTAGTATAGGCTCGGTAATTCCATGGAAAGCAATTGCAGACGCCCCTAGAAACAAGCCTTCTTCATTGCGGCAAACTACAACAACAACTCCTACATTTGAGGATTTTGCCACAGCCCCATCCACTTAAACCCCATGAGATGTAACTATGCATGAAGCTGAGGGGCAGCTACGGCAAAGGCAGAAATGCTCGAGCAATACGGACGAGCGGCCTGATATCTCTTGATAACACGCGGAGCCCGTCCAGCCCAGCCCGCCTCGTCGCACTGTTGCCTCTCTCTCTCTCCCTCCCTCCCTCCCTCTCTCTCTCTCTCCTGGAGGCTCAGAGGAGAGGACTAGAGCCCCAACTTCTTCTCTTTGGTTTACATGGCCCGAGTAAAACTAACAAAGAGGTGTAGTGGGCGCCAGCTAGCGCTTAAGGCACTGTCGTGGAATTGTCACGACAGATGTCCTAGTGCGAGGACTTAGTCGTGAGGCCAACGCATCTATGTGGTAGCTTGAGAGGGGTTGAGCGGAATCGAGAGACGCAATGCAAGACAAGAGTTTAGACAGCTTTGGGCCCCGGGAAACATCATCCGGTAACAACCCTACATGTTGTTTGTGGCTAGGTCTCATTATCATCACGAGAGAGTCGCCGGTAAACCGGCTCTTTGTGTCTAGCCCTAGAAATTGTTTCTTCTTGCTTCCCCCTCTTTTGGGAGCTGAAAATGCGTTATATCGACTAGAGGGGGGGGTGAATAGGCAATTTTTATGAATTCTTCACTGAGGAATTTTCTGGTGAGGAAATTCCTAAATGAAGAACTACTTGCAGCGGAATAAGTACTCAAAAAGGAACATAACAGAACACAAGCATAGTCATCATGATGAAATGAAGACAAGCATAGAGTACAAAAAGCGTAAACACATGATAACACGAGGAAGAAGACGGACAGACTAAAGAAATAGAACTGAGGAAATTGAGAAAGTCTTCAGTCAGTGTCTTCAAACAGATATGAACAGGCACACAACAACATACATGAGGAAATGAAAGAGTTGAGAAGATAGAACCAGTTAGCTCGGTGAAGACAATGATTTGGTAGACCAGTTCCAACTGCTGTCTCAGTTGTACATCCGGTTGGAGCGGCTGAGTATTCAAACTCGAGGACACCCAGTCCCGGACACACAGTCCTCACCGTATTCTCCTTGAGCTACGGTCACACAGACCTCGCCCAATCACTCATGGTAAGTCTTCAGGTGACTTCCGAACCTTCACAAACTCGATCACTCGGCGATCCACAATTCCTCTTGGATGCTCTAGACCTTGACGCCTAACCGTCTGGAAGAAGCACAGTCTTCAAAGGAAACAAGCGTTGGATCCACGCAGGATCAATCTCTTCAGTGATGCTCAATCACTTTGGGTTTGGGTTTTCCTCACTTGATGATTTTCGCTCAAAGTCCTCGGAGGATGGGTTGCTCTCAATTGACAAGTGTTAGTTTCTCTCGGAGCAGCCAACCAACTAGTGGTTGTAGGGGCGGCTATTTATAGCCTAGGGAGCAACCCGACATGATAAGACATAAATGCCCTTGTCTGATATGACCGTTAGGTGGGTAGATATTTTGGGACAGCTGGCACGTAGCACAGCAACGGTCGGAATATTTGACTCTCAAATACCTCAGGGCTATCATCTTCCTCACTATGTAGGCAATTCACACTGGCGAATTCCTAACTCCTCAGTCAGAACAAATTCCTCAGAGACCAGAAGAACTTCATCTCTGCCACTGAAGAATATGAATGAACTGTATGAGATTTCCAATGGCTTCACTCGAAGGGATTGGTAGGTGTAAGATTTTGAGTTGAGCATCACATGGAAATTTTTCCTTAGTATTTCCTCGACCCCCTTTAACAGTACGGTGTTTCCTATGACTCAAGAAAGAGAAAATGAAACTATAAAAACGAAAGTCTTCATGCTTCATGTTCCTCGAATGATTGCCAAGTCTTCAAGGTCACACCAATTTCTTCACTTTCAAAGTCTTCAGAAAGTCTTCAGAAATCCAAAGTCTTCAGTTGAAGAACTTCATTTTTAGGGGTCGACTTTCTCTGTAAATATCAAACTCCTCATAGACTTATAGACCTGTGTACACTCACAAACGCATCAGTCCCTTAACCTATAAGTCTTCAATACACCAAAAACACTAAGGGGCACTAGATGCACTTACAATCTCCCCCTTTTTGGTGATTGATGATAATATAGATTAAGTTTTCAACGGGGATAAACATGTGAAGTGTGAATACTGATATTGAGGAATTTGATTGCAAGATATAGAAGAACTCCCCCTGAAGATGTGCATAGTGAGGATTTTGCTTTTGAAGCAATGCACACTTGAAGAGTATAATCATGGATATCTCCCCCTATATCTTGTAATTCATACACGCATTTGATATATAATATGAAGAATTTGAAATGCATGATGAAATATGGTGACTGGTGTAATTCAGCATGCGTGCATTAACATTAATGAGGAATAAGCATCCAGAAGAACACAACAAAAGTATCAGGCCACCATAGAGTTTAAGATTACAACTCGATCCAACAAAGTCATCAGAAGAACGAGAGTTGTAACTTAGCAAAAAACACCCATATAAGATAGACCTGCTTGAAGACTAACTCAAATTTCTCCCCCTTCATCATCGAATGACCAAAAGGGTTGAAACTGAGGACTAACGCCCCTGAAGAATATCATGATGATGGAGGAGCGCCAGCGTCGTCAGGCTCTTAGTTGTTGTAGGGCCTGCTGCAGTGTCGTCCAAATCTTCATGCTCATCCGTGGCGCGTGATGAAGAATATGAGCTAGCCACCAAGGAAGGAACCTTGACTTTCTTGAATCTCTTCGGTGGTGGAGCAGACCAGTCAAAGTCTTCCATGAAGCCCATTTGCTTCAGATCTTTCTCACCATATAGATGTGACAGAATAGCCCAGGTGCAATCAAACACTTCATGGAGGTAGTAGTGGTTTTTCTTCACTGCATTATGTGTAGAAGTCATGTTGTGAAGAATAGAACCAAACTGACGCTTAACCCACTTGTGATTTCGATCCACCTTCTGGTGAAGACTTATAAGCAGTTCACGGTCAGTCATCACACGTGGAGCAGTAGCTTGAGGACTTGACTTGGTAGCATTGGCAGCAGAATCATGAGTGGCAGAGTCATCATTGGTGGAGTAAGATGCAACTTTGTGGAACTGACCATCCAATGGACGAATGCCTTCATCGTTCACGGCTGGTGACTTGCCCTTCTCATCAGATGAGGAAATAGTCCACTTGAGGACTTCAATAGGGGGCAAGTAGATGAGGTGATTCTGAAAATCAGCCTTGTAGTTGAGTGAAGACCTTGTTCTGAGGAATCTCATGATCCACGATGCGTAAGGCTTCAGCTCAAATGGTGAAAGTGCAACATTCGCCAGAGTCCTCATGAAGAAATCATGATAATTTATGGGGATGCCATGCATGTTGTTGAAAAGCATATTCTTCATCATTCTGATAATTTCTTCATCAGATGAGTCATGGCCTTTGATAGGACTCATGGTCTTCGTCGGAATGCGGTAGATTGTTCTTGGCACATAGAGCAATTCCTTCACGAGGAATTTGGTCCTTGGAGCTTGTCCTGGCTTTAGCGGCTTCATGAGCACTTGCATATAGTGATCAGTGAGTTCAGTCTCATCATATAGACAACGAGCACCATCAAGTGGAGGACTGATTGGTAAGGCACGAAGCAATTCAGAGGCTGGTGCCTTGTAATGAGTGTTTTTAGTCATCCAGTCCAACACCCACGAGTTGACGTCAGTAGCATCGCTTGTGATATGCAGAGTTGCGTAAAACTGAAGAATAAGCTCTTCATTCTAATCAACTATGTCAGAGCAGAAATTTAGCAAGCCAACATCATGAGTCATGCTGAGGACTTGAGAGAAGCAAGGCATGGATTCCATGTCCACATGAGGAATGTGCTCGTGGTCGAAGACTTTGTCCTTGTTGTAAAGCACTAAGGAATAGAAGTTGGCCTGGCTAGCAGTCCAGAAATGCTTCCTTCTAAGACAAGCATTGTCATAGGGGTTGAATTCAGTGAAGAATACGTGCTCGCTGAAGAAATCATCAGCCTTGAATTTTTGCTTCTTGGAGAAGGGATCCTTTGGCTTGGGCTGAGGAGTGTTAGTCAATTGCAGCACCACTTCAGGAATCGCAATCTCAGGTTCCTCAGGCTGAGGAATTTCAGGCTCTTCTTCAGCTTCAGCCTGGGTCGTCAATTCTTCATTGACAATTTCTTCAGCACTAGTGGCTGGAATTTCTTCATGAACACTTGGGGTTGCATGAGGTTCTTTAGATCCCATTTGCACTTCAGTGGCGGCAGGGGACTGAGGAATAGCTTGGAGTGGAGTGAACGTTGGTGAGTTTGGATGTTGACTGTCCCAAAATTCATCATTGAGCACAGGAGTGGTACACCCAATGTCCACATCCTCATCTTCAATTTCTTCAACACCTACCTCTTCAGCAGTAAACTGAGGCATAGGTGAGGAAATGACTGGGGTTGAAGGGATCTCATCCACTTCAATTTCTTCGTCCAACTTCTCTGTCGAAGTAGCAGAAGGAGTTTCTTCATCAGATTCATCAGGAATCACATAATCTTCACCAAAAGGAACAAGGTCCTTTGATGGCATTGATGAAACTGGAACGACGTCAATTGGATTGTCAATCAAATTGATCAAAGTCTTCATTTTCTTTGGAGCTGAAGAATTTGAAGAAGTTGATGCCTTCCTTTTCTTCACAGCTGCACGTTCTGCAGCCTTGGTCTTCTTCGCATCTGATGCAGATGGAAGGATTGGAGTTGGGGTAGGCGCAGAAGATGCAGAGGACTTTGGTTCATTTTCCTCAGGCGCAACTGATGCAGTTGCCCTGACTTGTTCACTTTCTTCAGGCGCACCACTAGTGGATGCCCTGGCAATATCTTCAGCGACTGGAATGGAGTCATCAGCCCTGGCACTCTCATTTTCTTCAACAGCCTGATTGTCATCAGCGGTGCTGGCATGTACTTCAGTAGGCTGAGCAGATGCCTCAGCTCGAGTAACTTCAACGTGCATAGGTGGGGCAACACTTGAAGTGAATTTCTTCGTCAGATTGACGAAACGCACCTTGGCGCCCTTCCAATCAGCATGGTAGCGATCAAATTCATCGCTCAGTTGTTTGATTTCCACTTGCAAGGCAAGTAGCTAATCAGGAGTGAGAGTGAGGACATTGTCCTTGAGGTAGCACTGTTTCTTGTATTGCGCTTTCTTCAAACTTCTATCTTGCTCAAATTTCCATTTTTCTTCCTCAATGAAGGCAGTAAGAACATGACTTTGACCAGGAGTGAGGTTCATCTCCGACAAAGGCGTGTTAGGATCCTTGTGCCACAGGTCAATGTAGTCGAGGATCAACTTTGGATCCAGCATCAGCGGCATATTGTTGCCTTTAGCTCTAGCGTCCCTGGCTTGCCTGTTTCTGATGATTTCAGCGAGTTCTTCATCATCTGCCTCATCATCATCAGAGGGCACTTGGAAAGCGACTTGCTTCTTGTGAGGACTTGGTCGAATACCTCATCCAGCAGTGGCCTTTTTCTTCAGCAGTGAGGGACCAGCTGAGGAAGTTTGAGCAGCTGAGGAGCTTGCAGATGCTCCAGAGGCAATAGAGAAGCCTTGAGTCCTTTGGCACGTGGCGAGATGCATAGGTGCCGAGGATTTTTTCGGAACAGCTGAAGATTTTGACGGAGGAGCTGAGGACTTTGACGGAGCAGTCTGAGGAATTTGCCGTGAGGGCCTTGAAGAATCTGGCCTTGATGGCATAGCAGAGGGGCTTGGCCATGAGGACATTGAAGATGAAGCACTGGACTTATGCACAGGCTTCTTGTGCATTGCCTTCTTTGGCAGACTAGCAGAGGCCTCAGCAGAGGTAGCAGCAGCAGCAGCAGAGTCTGTGTTGAATTTCTTCACTGCTTCCTTTGCTTGTTTAGACAATTTGGCTTGGCGCTTTGCCCATTCATCAGGATAATCCTCACCACGCTTGAGGCTGGTAGGATCTGCCAACTGGCTTGGTGCCAATGGAGGTCTTGGGCATGGAGGGTTGAGTGCAAATTTCTTCATGTACTTGGGAGTGACATATCTGTACTCCCTCCATTCTCGTGCCCATCTCCTCTCTATCCTTTGTATGCGCACCTTGAGCTGATTCTTGTCCTCTTTGCCGAATTTGGCTTCATCAGGTGTGCAGTAGTCCCTGTATATGTCCTCAGGAATTTCAAATGCAGTATTGACCTCAAGCCTCTTTCCACCCTTCTGTGGCCTTTTATCACCCATTTTATTCAGCTGAGGAATATGAACAACTGAAGTTTCTGAAGAGGTGTGCAACTTTTCTTCGAGGAATGCTGCAAATGAGTTAAGTTGATGAGAACCTAGTGATTCAGTAGCGGACATTTGTACCTGTGAACAAAGTATAGTTGCGAGGAATTTGGAGAGGTCATATGCATTCTGAGAAGGTTTTTCAAAAAGAATAGGTTTTGAGGAATTTGACCAGATGAGTCTTGAGGAATTTCACTAAGCGTTTTTGTCTTAGGTTCTAGAGTTGTATAGATTGAAAATCCACACAATTGAGGAATCTTGATGAAAATCATTGCTTAGAGAAATGAATCAAGAGCAGATTACAAGTGAGGTGTTAATGTGTGTGAAGATTTGAAGAATAAACACCTTTGAAGATTTTTAAGAAAACTTGAGAATCAAAGTGAGCAATAAAAGTAACTTTTAATTACCCGAAGTGAAGAACACGACGAACTGGGAAGTGTAGATGAGAAGTTCGTCAGTTCAGATCTTCCACGCCCTAACTTGGCAGAGGAATACGGCTACGTCGGCGGCAGAGTGAAGAAATCCGCAACCGGCATGAGTACGACGGCGACGAGGTCGAGGCAGTGAAGATCTTACTCACCGGCGACGATGAAGTAGCGGCGGCGCTAGGGTTCTGGGGAAGCTCAAGCGAGAGTGAGAGCACGAGCGAGGTGAAAGTGAAGTGAGGAAGAGACAGGGGTATTTATAGAGAAAGTGAAAAATTGTTCAACCGAGGAAATCGGACGAACGTGCCCCTGGCCCTTCTCATTCACGTGACATGTGTCACCTACGTACTGTGAGGTGGCGATCTTGTAGGATCGTGGGTGAATAGATGAGTATTTGTCATGAGAAGCGGAACAGTTTGAGCGGCAAAGCCGAAAATTCAGATAAGATAAGTTAAAAGTTCCGTTCGCAATTTCTTCAGCTGTCAAGGACACAGTGAAGAATTTGAATGAGTTTCAAATAGAACGCACATGAAGAATTTGTGAATAGACTGGGTTGAGTTTAGCATAGAGAGGGAAGAGTCCGATCACATTCACTTAGCAGAAGAAATCAACTTGAAGAAATAGCAATAAGTGAATGTTGTAGAGGACATAAAACTCATATATATATATATATATATATATATATATATATATTCAAATGAAGAACAACACTGGAAAGAGCAAAGACAATGCAAAGTTGAAGAATTTGAAAACTGAGGAATTTCAAAACGAAGAAAAACTCAAATTGAAGATTTTCAACTTTGGTTGGTGGCGTGACCCACCGTATAAGAAAGCTGATTTCAGACGCCGCGTACAATTGTCGTAGGGCTCTGGGAATCTATTTCTTCACACTTAGAGGGTTAGTCTTCATTGATTGAAGAAAAACGTTACTTCGTGTGTTGCGCATCTAAGTCATCAAGTCAGTATAAGTGTTAGGATGTGTGTCCATTTCAGAGAACTTTCGAAGATTCTAGGATATTTAGCTCACATCGCAACTTGCTAAATCTCTTCTCATCCAAGAGCTTAGTGAAGATATCGCCCAATAGATCTTCAGTGCTGACGTGATCGATGGAGATGTTGCCCTTCAACACATGATCACGAAGAAATTGATGACGAATCTGGATGTGCTTGGTCTTCGAGTGCTGAACTAGGTTATGAGCAATTTTGATGGCACTCTCATTGTCATAGAAGAGAGGCACATTCTTCATGTTGATGCCATAGTCCTTGAGTGTTTGCTTCATCCATAGTAATTGAGCACAGCACGATCCAGCAGCAATGCATCCAGATTCTGCAGTGGAGAGAGATACACAATTCTGTTTTTTCGAGGACCAACAGACCAAAGATCGTCCGAGGAAATGACATGTACCAGATGTTGACTTGCGGTCCACGCGATCGCCAGCATAGTCAGAGTCTGAATATCTAATGAGATCAAAAGTAGAGCCCTTGGGATACCATAATCCAAGTGTTGGTGTGTGAGCTAAGTATCGAAGAATATGCTTCACAGCCTTATGGTGTGATTCCTTCGGTGTAGCTTGAAATCGGGCACACATGCAAACACTAAGCATAATATCCGGCCTAGATGCACATAGGTACAATAAAGAACCTATCATGGAGCGGTATACCTTTTGATCGAAGTCTTTACCATTTTCATCAGTGCATAGATGGCCATTTATGGGCATTAGAATTTTGACCCCTTTGCAATCTTGCATGCCGAATTTCCTCAATACGTCCTTGAGGTATTTCTCCTGAGATATGAGTATCCCATTGCGCTGTTGACGAATTTGAAGACCTAAAAAGAATTTCACTTCTCCCATCATAGACATTTGATATTCTTCACTCACCATATGGGAAAATTCATCACTATATCATTGGTCAGTACAGCAAAAAATGATATCATCAACATATATTTGGCATACAAACAATTCATCATCATAAGATTTAGTGAAAAGAGTTGGGTCGAGTGAACCGAGTTTGAAGCCTTTCTTCATGAAGAATTCCTTCAAAGTATCATACCACGCCCGAGGGGCTTGCTTGAGGCCATACATGGCCTTGTTGAGTTTGAAGACTTTGTCGGGATTCTTTGGATCTTCAAAACCGGGTGGTTGAGCAACATATACTTATTCCTCAAGCTTACCATTGAGGAATGCACTTTTCACATCCATTTGTTGTAAGATAATATCATGATGGTTAGCGTAAGCAAGTAATATGCGAATAGCCTCAAGTCTAGCTACAGGTGCAAAAGTTTCATCGAAGTCAATTCCTTCAACTTGTGTGTAGCCTTGAGCTACAAGCCGTGCCTTATTCCTCACCACAAGGCCATTTTCATCTTGCTTGTTGCGGTAGATCCACTTTGTGCCAATAATGTTGTGCTTGTGAGGATCTGGACGTTTGACCAGTTCCCAGACGTTGTTGAGCTTGAATTGATGTAATTCTTCTTGCATAGCTTGAATCCACTCAGGCTCCATAAATGCTTCATCTACCTCAGTGGGCTCTGTGATAGAGACAAACGCAAAGTGCCCACAAAAGTTAGATAAATGAGAAGATTTTGAGCGTGTGAGAGGACCTGGGGCTTCAATGTCATCGATGATCTTCTCGATTTGCACTTCGTTAGCAATGCGAGGATGAGTGGGTTGTCTTCGAGGAATTTGATCTGCATTTTCTTCAGGAGCATTTTCTTTAGAACCATTTTCTTCAGGTGCGCCAGCTTGATGTTCATCATGTTCTGGAATGAATTCTTCAGTAGATTCTTCAGTAGGAATGACATCCTCAGTAGCCTTGAGCTTGATAGAATCCTCGGGTGCTGGATTATCTATTACAGAAGGTAGGTGCTCTCTTTGCGAGCCATTAGTTTCACCCAACCACACATCTACAGTTTCAACAACCTTGTGAAGAACGTTGTTGAAGACTCTGTAGGTGTGCGAGTCCTTTCCGTAACCAAGCATAAAACCCTCATGTACTTTCGATGCAAATTTAGAATTGTGATGAGGATCTCTAATCCAACATTTAGCACCGAAGACTTTGAAGTAACTCACATTGGGTTTCTTGTCAGTGAGGAGTTCATAGGCAGTCTTCTTGAAGAAATTGTGAAGATATACTCTGTTGATGATGTGGCAAGCGGTATCAATTGCATCAATCCAGAATCGACGAGGTGTTTTGTATTCATCAAGCATAGTGCGAGCCATTTCAGCGAGAGTTCTGTTCTTGCGCTCCACGGCGCCATTCTACTGAGGAGTATAAGGAGCAGATAACTCATGAGTAATACCAAGTTCATCAAGATAGCTATCAAGACCGGAATTCTTGAACTCAGTCCCATTGTCACTTCTGATGTGTTTGATCTTCACACCAAAGTTGGTTGAAGCCTTCGAGGAAAATTGTTTGAAGACTTCCTGCACCTCATGTTTGTAAGTTACAATGTGCACCCATGTGTAACGAGAATGGTCATCAACAATAACAAAACCATATAGAGATGCATCATTTGTAACATCAGAATAATGATTTGGACCGAAGAGATCCATGTGAAGCAATTCAAATGGTCGAGTGGTTGTCATGATAGTCTTCACTGGATGCTTGGCATTTGTCATCTTCCTAGCTTCACAGGCTCCGCATAAGTGATCCTTGAGGAATTTGACATTCTCAATGCCAATGACATGCTTCTTCTTCGCGAGCGTGTGCAGATTCCTCATGCCAGCATGACCAAGTCGTCGATGCCATAGCCAGCCTTCTGAAGCTTTTGCAAGTAAGCACACGGCTGGTTGTGGTCCTGTAGAGAAATCAACAATATACAGATCTCCTCTCCTAAAGCCTTCGAAGACTTTGGAATGGTCAGCTTTCATGATTACAACACAACGATATCTTCCAAAGACAACAACCATATCAAGATCACAAAGCATTGAGACAGACATGAGATTGTATCCTAACGACTCAACAAGCATGACTTTGTCCATGTGTCAGTCCTTTGAGATCGCAACCTTACCTAGACCCAATACATGACTTTTGCCTTTGTCTGCGAAGATGATATGCTTCAGATGTGACGGTGATAAGGGAGCATCCATCAATAGATTCTTGTCATCGGTCATGTGATTTGTACATCCACTATCGATGACCCACTCATTTGCTTTGGGTTGATCATCCTGTAGATGAATTAGTGCAGCTTACAAACTCATAGACTTCATCAGTGAAGAATAAGACACTAATATCATCAGGTCAATTTTATCAAGCAATTAGAACAAATAATCAGTAGGAGGACGTGTGAAATGAAAGTTCATTTCATCATGATTAGCTTGCATCCTATCAGGCACTGTTCAGGTCTCCAGCAAATTCTTCAGTCGTTTTGAGTACGACTGGAGACCTGACCCTGCAAAAGACATTAGTTCTTTTTCTTCACCACCCACATCTGGAGGGGTGGCAAAGAATTCATCACTCTGCGTGCACCATATGAGAAAGGTGGCATAGAAGCCAGTCCGCTTTGTTTCACATAAGAGGGGTTAGGGTAAGCATATGAATAAGCAGAGAAATTCTTCAAGGACTTATGAACATAATGATTTGAAGAATAATGCACATATTCATAGCCCTTAGCTCTACCCTGCGAAACAGAAGGGTTAGCACGATGATGATCATAAGAGGACTTTGATCCATTTGAGGAATATGATCCACGTGAGGAATTTGGTCCACTTGAGGACTTGGATCCATATGAAGAATTTGGTTCATATGAAGAAGTTGATCTGGGGTTCCTATTCTTCACAGGTGGTGTCATGAGGACATTCACCTGAAGACTTTCAAGGCAACTTTTGGGAACCCAGATTTTCTTCATAGGAGAACCGTTCCTGCAGTTAGTCCCAACATATCTAGCAAATACTTCACCATTCTGATTTTTGAGCAGTTTATAGTTAGAGTCAAATGACTCATCAGAAGAATGAGGAGATTCACATGTAAAGCCAGATAAGTTGGATGGATCAACTGGAGGTCCCTTTGCAGCAACCCATGAGGTTTTGGGGTACTGCTCGGGCTTCCAATATGTTCCATGAGTTTCCTCCCAAAGGCAATACCCTCTTTCCTAGGGTTTCTATTGAGGATCTGCTTTTTGAGCACATCACAATGAGTCTGATGCCCTTTGAGGCTTTTGTACATGCCTGTCATGTACAATTCCTTCAGCCCTGCATCATCAGTGATACTTGCATTGTCCTCAGATGAGGAATTAGTGATAGTAGAGACATATGAAGAATTTGTAGCATTAGAAGCATTTGAACATTCAGGAGAAGAATTAGCAGTTTCACGTTCAATGCACTTTAGACATGGAGGAACAAATTCTTCCTGGGTAGCGCTGATTTGTTGAGCAAGTAATGAATCATGATCCTTATGAAGATCTTCATAATCCACTCTTAGCTTTTCAAGATCTTGATTTCTTTGAAGAAATTCATAAGAAAGCTTCTCGTGATCAGATAAGAGAGTGTGATGATGACCTTGAAGATTGTCAAACCTGGACTGAAGTCTTTGAAGATTTTCAGTCAAGGTTTTAGTGCGATCCATTTCTTCACCCAGCATATCATCACTTTTGTCTAGCATGTTTTGAACCTTTTCAAGGGCCTTTTGTTGTTTCACAGCAATTTTAGCAAGTTTAGAGTACCTGGGCTTGAGATTTTCATCAGATTCATCCTCACTAGAGTCAGAGGAGGCATATTTAGTTACCTTGGCACCCTTTGCCATGAAGCAATAGGTGGGAGCATAGTCATCATTGCCTTCATCAGCATTGTCGGTGTTGCCATTTTCTTCAGAGTTGAAGATAGACTTGCTGACGAACGCGGTAGCAAGAGCCAGGCTTGCCGCACCAGACTCGGACTCCTCGGATGCCTCCTCATCCTCATGATCCTTAGATTCAGCCTCAGAATCCATTTCCTTGCCTATGAATGCCCGAGCCTTCTTGGAGCTGCTCTTCTTGTGATATGAAGACTTTGAGGATTTTGATGATGAAGACTTTGAAGATTTCTTCTTCTTCTTGGCATCATCAAAACTGTAATCCTTGTATTTCTTCTTCTTCAATTCCTTATCCCACCGAGGACAATCTTGAATGTAATGACCAGGTTTCTTGCACTTGTGACATAGCCTTTTCTTGTAGTCATTGGATGAGGAATCAATGCTCCTTGAGGATTTCCCAAAGCGACCACATCTTGAGAACTTCTGAAATTTCTTCACGAGCAATGCTAGTTCCTGGCTCAGATCTTCAGGATCACCAAGGCTGCTAGTGGAGTCCTCTTCTTCAGACTCAGAGACTGCCTTGGCCTTCAAAGCACGTGGTTTACCATAGCTCGAACCGTAGAGATCTCTCTTCTCAGCAAGCTGGAACTCATGAGTATTTAGCCTTTCGAGGATATCAACGGGATCAAGTGACTTATAGTCAGCACGCTCTTGAATCATTAGTGCCAGAGTATCAAATGAAGAATCCAGCGATCTCAACAATTTCTTCACCACCTCATGGTCGGTGATGTCAGTGGCGCCAAGCGCTTGAAGCTCATTTGAGATGTCAGTGAGGCGATCGAAAGTTTGCTGAACATTTTCATTGTCGAGTCTTTTGAAGCGGTTGAAGAGATTGTGAAGAATGTCAACACGAGAGTCACGTTGAGTTGAGACTCCTTCATTCACTTTGGACAGCCTATCCCAGATAAGCTTAGTAGTTTCCAAAGCACTCACTCTACCATATTGTCCTTTGCTCAGATGGCCACATGTGATATTCTTCGCTTGAGAATCGAGTTGCTTGAATCTGTTCACATCAGTAGCGTTCAGGGAAGGTGTGACTGAGGGAACACCATTTTCCACAACATACCAGAGATCATTGTCAATTCCCTCAAGATACATTCGCATCTTGTTCTTCCAGTAGGGGTAGTCCGTTCCATCGAAGTTAGGACACCCAGGAGAGACTTTGATCATACCTGCGGTCGACATAACTAAAACTCCAGGCGGTTAAACCAAAATCACACAGAACAAGAGAGTACCTTGCTCTGATACCAATTGAAAGTGCGTTATATCGACTAGAGGGGGGGTGAATAGGCGATTTTTATGAATTCTTCACTGAGGAATTTGCTGGTGAGGAAATTCCTAAATGAAGAACTACAAGCAGTGGAATAAGTACTCAAATGTAAACATAACATAACACAAGCATGGTCATCATGATGGAATGAAGACAAGCACAAAGTACAGAAAGCGTAAACACATGATAACACAGAAAGAAGACGGACAGACTGAAGAAATTGAACTGAGGAAATTGAGAAAATCTTCAGTCAAAGTCTTCAAACAGAACACAAGCATAGTCATCATGATGAAATGAAGACAAGCACACAGTACAAAAAGCATAAACACAGGATAACACGAGGAAGAAGACGGACAAACTGAAGAAATAGAACTGAGGAAATTGAGAAAGTCTTCAGTCAATGTCTTCAAACAGATATGAACAAGCACACAACAACATACATGAGGAAATGAAAGAGTTGAGGAGATAGAACCAGTTAGCTCGGTGAAGACAATGATTTGGTAGACCAGTTCCAACTGCTGTCTCAGTTGTACATCTGGTTGGAGTGGCTGAGTATTCAAACTCGAGGACACCCAGTCCCGGACACACAGTCCTCACCGTATTCTCCTTGAGCTAAGGTCACACAGACCTCGCCCAATCACTCGTGGTAAGTCTTCAGGTGACTTCCGAACCTTCACAAACTCGGTCACTCGGCGATCCACAATTCCTCTTGGATGCTCTAGACCTTGACGCCTAACTGTCTGGAAGAAGCACAGTCTTCAAAGGAAACAAGCGTCGGATCCACGCAGGATCAATCTCTTTAGTGATGCTCAATCACTTTGGGTTTGTAGGTGTTGGGTTTGCGTTTTCCTCACTTGATGATTTTCGCTCAAAGTCCTCGGAGGATGGGTTGCTCTCAGTTGACAAGTGTCAGTTTCTCTTGGAGCAGCCAACCAGCTAGTGGTTGTAGGGGGCGGCTATTTATAGCCTAGGGAGCAACCCGACATGATAAGACATAAATGCCCTTGTCTGATATGACCGTTAGGTGGGTTGATATTTTGGGACAGCTGGCGCATAGCACAGCAACGGTCGGAATATTTGACTCTCAAATACCTCAGGGCTATCATGTTCCTCACTGTGTAGACAATTCACACTGGTGAATTCCTAACTCCTCAGTCAGAACAAATTCCTCAGAGACCAGAAGAACTTCGTCTCTATCACTGAAGAATATGACTGAACTGTATGAGATTTCTAATGGCTTCACTCGAAGGGATTGGTAGGTGTAGGATTTTGAGTTGAGCATCACATGGAAATTTTTCCTTAGTATTTCCTCGACCCCCTTTAACAGTACAGTGTTTCCTATGACTCAAGAAAGAGAAAATGAAACTATAAAAACAAAAGTCTTCATGCTTCATGTTCCTCGAATGATTGCCAAGTCTTCAAGGTCACACCAATTTCTTCACCTTCAAAGTCTTCAAAAAGTCTTCAAAAATCCAAAGTCTTTAGTGGAAGAACTTCATTTTTAGGGGTCGACTTTCTCTATAAATATCAAACTCCTCATAGACTTATAGACCTGTGTACACTCACAAACGCATCAGTCCCTTAACCTATAAGTCTTCAATACACCAAAATCACTAAGGGGCACTAGATGCACTTACAGGAGCCCTGCCCCTCCTTATATATGTTGAAGGGGCGGGTTACATGTGGACTCCCATTAGGATTAGGACTAGTCTACCTTCTAATACAAACCGGATACAAGTCTGTGTCTTAACTCCTTGTAAAGGTAAATATTCTTCACGCCTTTCCTCTTAAACCGGCCCACCATTAATATAAACCGGCCTTCTGGGCCTTGGGCCTTGTCATCCGTCTGTCCCGCCCGCCGGGTTACCAGTGAGTCATAATGTTCAGGCAGGTTTCTTGTAAACCGTCTGATTAGGGCGGGTCGCTAGTGAATCACCAAGTGTAAACCGGGTCTCAAGTAAACCGCCAAGTCCGTCCGGGTCATATTTCTGGCCGGGTCATATCGCGGGGTATATCCCCGACATTAACCCCTATTTTAGCTTGGATTTATCCATGGTAAACTTATGCTGCAAAATAAACACAAGAACAAATTTGACAGGTTGTGCTCCTGGTTAAGAATTCTTGTAAACTGGCACCTGAACATCCGTAAGTCCTTGTCCTTTTCTTCTTCTAGAAATTCCAGGTTAACAGACCAGCTTCATAATCAACTTGCTTGCATAAGAAATATTGTAAATCAAGAACCCATTTGAGTTGGCCTTCAATGCTCTGACTTGACAAAAATATTGGTCTCTGTCATATTCAACTGATATCCAGCTGGCTTGAAGATGTAGAACTTGCCGGTTTATGATTAGTACCATTGTCGGGTTATAAAAACTGAAAATTCCGAGTCATGATTGTTGCCAACGCCGGTTCATGGTTGTTGCCAATGCCGGTTTATGATTGTTGCCAACGCCGGTTCATGATTATTGATGACGCCGGGTCAATCTGATTTTCTCAAAATAGAGAATTTGAAAATATTTCTTCCATAATAATATAATACCCGTAGCCCCCAAGTCTTGAGCAAAACAAAGTGATGGCTTAAGACTTGCTTCAATATAAATACTGCCACTTTTGAAGAAATCCATGTTGTTCATCCCAGTCACTAGTAAAAACTGAATGCTCCATATTATGTATCCCCCAAGTGCCGGGTTGTCATGTTTGCAGCAACCTGGGACTTGTAATTGCCCGATGCTCAAAAAACTTCAACCAGTGTAGCCCCCAAGGGCCGGGTCATTATGCAAAAATGAGCAGGGACTTTATAAATATGATCATGCTTCATTGAAAATAACATCATATGATGTAATTCCACCATGGTCTTTGAACCCATGTCCACAAGGTTAAGAGCTTTGTGCTTTACCAACTGAGCAATGGACCTTTCAATATAATGGTTTTAAGACTTGTGTACCTTGAATTGTTGACAGGAGCAATTGGTAGCCCCCAAGGGCCGACTCATTATAATGTGATGAGTCGGGTCTTCAATAAGATGAGCAAAAAATGACTTTGCATTAGCCCCCAAGTGTCATGGTGCATGCTTGCAACGACATGAGACTTGCATATTTGATGTAATTTCAACTTTAAATAATGTAGCCCCCAAGTGCCGGGTCGTAAGCCCGCAGCAACTCGGGACTATTCCTTCAATTGTAGAATAAATCATATCCATTGATAATATGATAGCCATTGCGCTAAAGCGACTTTGAAAACCTTAATCATAATACTGGTTATTGATAACCATAATAAAAATCCATCCATTTTGGCTATTAAAGATTTGAATAATATACCAATGATTTATAAGCGCATGATTCCAATGGCGCAATCCAAATATATACTGGCGACTTATAGTCCAAAGCCAGGCCGGGTTAACAAACACCGAATAATTTCTCATCATATACTGGCGACTTATCATCTTAAAACCAGGCCGGGTTAATAAGTACCGGTGATTTATAATTATGCTTTATTCAACCTGTTTCTGCATACAAGAAGTAGAAACTGTCCTAGTGGTTTACCGCTGGACGGGTCATGATGCCCAAATGTATAGCCACGGTTTATAACCAAGGCTGTATTTGAAAATAATAAAATATAAAATAGATGATACCTGGTGGTTTATGATAAAACCGTACCTGGGACGTTGGATCACATCGTTGGTTTACCAACTTGTGTAATAAGGGTAATACCCCAATCTTGAGTAATGATAACTCCTTCCATATTTGCCGGTTTATGATAAAACCATACCGGGTTGTAATAAACATCGGTTTATCCATATATAATACTGGTGACTTGTAGTCGAAATCAGACCGGGTCAATAAGCACCGGATTATAATTGATCATGTACTAACAACTTGTTGAAAGACAAGCCGGGTCAATGAACGCCGGTTTACCATAAAATGTTATAAATCTCAACAAAGAAGAAACTTGGCAAATAACAGCATAAAAAGAAACACGCGAGGCTTTTCATGGGCTGCCAGGCCCAAAATCGAGGCTTTTCATGGGCTTCCAGGCCACTGAGTTAAACCATTTTACAAAGCCTTTTAAGATGGACCTCAATCATTAACCAATCGTCGTTTTAACTTTGACAAGTTCAGGGTCTATGAGATTGACTTGTCAAACGTTCGGCAGGTCATACCAGGTTTACCTGGATGGAGTGGCTTACTTAAAAAGTGCAGGATAACCCGGGGTTTTAGGTGAATACGCCTGGCTTCCAAGCCTGGCTTGATAGCCTATTACAAGTGTAGACTCTTTGTTCTTTGAGAAGCAAAGAGCCCCCAAGCAATATTTTGAGCTGTGCTCAGCGGGTGCCTATGTTTGAGTTGTGCCTTTGCAACACTCTCTTTGGCCCCTAAATAATTTCCCTACTGGCCTTACACCGATCAAGAGGTGCAGCTATGGTTCGAATACGACCAAGCCCACAAGTGATTTTTCTGAGAACTCGAACTTTGCGAGAGATATTTCTTCTTGAATCGGATGTTAATCCGGATATTGAGAGCTTCAAAGTTTTGTGGAAGACATCTTTCCCTTGAACCAGATTTTAAACCGGAACCTTCATTTTTAGCCGGAATTTTTCTGACGGCCTTTAAACTCGAACTTGCGAGAAATTAATTCTTTTTGAAATGGAAATTATTAAACCGGATTGAGAGCTTCATAGCTTTGTGGGAGACAGATTTCCCTTGAACCGGATTGTAAACCGGATATTTGAGAGCTTCAGCGACACTAACTTCCCTTGAGCCGGATTTTAAACCGGAATCCTTTCCGATGACCCGGAACTTCTTCATTGAGCCGGGATTTTGTAACAAGCCGGAAATTGTCCGACGGCCTTTAAATTTTCATCAATATAACAGTAGCCTCCGGGACCGGGTTATCTTTCCCTCCATCGTCCTGGGGTTCTTAAATTTGCTGAAACCGGCAAGATTTGTTGAGTCATGTCCATGTAGCCCCCGAGTCTCAAGGCGGCTCGAGGAGTTGTCTTTGAGATTCTCCATATTTGACCATAGCAGAAGGCGTATATCATTGGTGTTGATAACGCGATGTGAATCCACAGAATGTTGAGGTGACTGTGACGAGTTACAAATGGTCCCATATGAGCCATGTCAGCAACTCGGCCAATGGTTCTTTCCAACTGGCGATTTGAAGTTAACCAAACTGTAATGGTGGTGACTTGTGCACTTGCCCTTTGAGCCACTCAGTGCAGACCGCGGTTGATAGTATATGATAATCTGCCTCCATTTTGTTGAAAGAAAACCGGGCTACCCAAGCTGTGACTTGCTCATACTCAATTAACAGCTCATGCACACAGGTGCAGCCCAGTATGTTGATGTAGTCCAGGCCGCGAGAGACAGACGACAAAGACGACCGCGACTTCAGAGGCAGCTCGGACAGATGATTCGGCCGCGACATTGTAAGCTGGCATGGACGAGCGAGTTAATCGCAGGCGCGGTCCCAGCAAGCTGATGTAAACCGTGTCGTGAAGATGGCGTCTTGCACGCATCCATTCACCGTGTAACATGGCATGGACGAACACCGGGCAGGATGTTGCTAGTACGTGCGCCGTACCCATGGTATGAGCCACTTTTGTCGTGACTAATTATCCTGCATAAAAGGTATTGCAGGTGAGAGTAATTGTTCTCGAAATCATAAAAATGTATCAATAAAAAATTGACTAGATGGATTTAACCTGATATGTTTAGCTGGAAATTATCCGCCATGATATTGATGATCCGGTCGCGATATATAAGCCGGTGCAGACGAGCAAGTTGTCCTCCTTGTTGTAACCCGACACGGACGCGTGAACCGGCCGCGAGAGCGGACGAGCGAGTCGTCCGTGGCGTTGTAAACTGGTGCGGTCACAAGAGACAGCCACGGCGTTGGAAACGGCCCGGACTCGGGCGAGACAAACATGGACGCAGACGATGAGTCAGTCATGCGTGCAGATGTAGCGGGGGCGGCGACTTGCACAAATAATGCTGGCATGCACCCTTTATGCGACACCTTTTTAAAGAATACTGGTCCTGCGAAAAAATATCATAGACCAAGTAATTGTTCTTTGATGAAAACAATATGTGTGAAAACTAGATAGGATAGATAGCACCTGTTATTTTTGTCAAATAAACAAGGATGCTAGTGTTGGATGAATTTTCTGGTAGCCTGGCATGGTACAGATGCTTGCACGGTCTCCAGTGTCAACGCATGTTGGACTGCAAACTGTGGGCCCTTCACGCATTCATCGGACACCGTCGTGCAGGAACGGCGTCTCACCACAACAAGCCTACCGTCGTTGCTGTGTAGCAGTAAAGGAGTAATTGACTCATCAGTTTGACTAGTCTTGTCTTTCACGTGATGGATGATGGTCCTTCTAGGAGATTGCGCCATTGTAATTCCGTTTCAATTAGCACTAGTAGCAGGCCTTTGGAAAGCAACTGCCATGGAGACACGGGACAGTGGTCAGGCAGCGCCCCCCTTTTTTTGGGTAAACAGCTGCAGCAGGATCGCTCAAAGACGGCTTGTGCAGACAATTTAGACGCGGGCACGGCGGCTCAGCAGAGGTAAATGGGGACAGAGTCCGGTGCAGCAAGCAGCGATGCGCTGGGCTGCGCAGGCGTGTGGAAGCGGCAGCGTGCTACCTGACCATCGCGGGACGCGGAGCAGAGAGAGCCGGTCGCAGCCACTGGAGTGTACTGCGGTCGAAGTGGCGTCAGGCTATGGCGACTTTGGAGGCGGCAGCTCAGAGGGCCCCGGCGAGTCCGCGACGGAGGGGCGGACCGCGGTCAGAGGACCGACGGTTTGTCGCGGGGGCGGCTCAACCGCAGTAGCGGGACTGGCTTGGCGCAGTCGTAGTGAAGTAGGTCGGTCTAAGCGCCAGAGGTAAGCCGCGGTGTGAAGAACGGCGACGGCTCGGAAACCGCCGAGGCGTACGCGAGGCAGCGGAGGCGGGCGCCTCGAAACGAGGTCGCGGGCACAGGAGGAATCTGGATCGTGGCCGGCTTCGTTTTCGAGTCGTGGTTGCTTTGACTAACCTTCGTTTCCGGGTCATAGTATTAGCACATGAACACAAACCTCCACATCCCTAATTTCAATCGTTTCGGTGATCTGTTCAGGGTAACAACATAGTAGCCTCGCAGTTTTTCTTGATTAGTATTGGTTTCCTCGGTCCTTGACCCAGCAGATTATCCATGGAATATGTAGCCGCGGTCAGGCGCGCGTGAGACTGCGCAGATACGCGTAAACAACGTCTAGCAGACCAAGCCGATTTAACTCAAACAGATTCCACTCAGCCTCGGACCAAGTCGCAGAAAATCTTGAAACTTCGTAGGCGGTGCAGCAGTGACAATTGGTTGCTATTAGATTAAATGGATCCCAGACGCCACCCTAACTCTTGATCTCAATCTCGTGCCTGATGTTTCAAACTTTAATCATGACTATGATCATAACTCAATGAACTTTGCCGGCTCTTTCTCCATCTGACGAATTTTACAATCTTCTCGATCTCTGAGATAGATCCCTTCAAGAACTCATCATCACCGTGCGCGAGCACCACGGTGGGCGCCAACTGTCATGGAATTGTGATGTCTACTACACCTTCTTGTAGACGTTGTTGGGCCTCCAAGTATAGAGGTTTGTAGGACAATAGCAAATTTCCCTCAAGTGGATGACCTAAGGTTTATCAATCCGTGGGAGGCGTAGGATGAAGATGGTCTCTCTCAAGCAACCCTGCAACCAAATAACAAAGAGTCTCTTGTGTCCCCAACACACCCAATACAATGGTAAATTGTATAGGTGCACTAGTTCGGCGAAGATATGGTGATACAAGTGCAATATGGATAGTAGATATGGGTTTTTGTAATCTGAAATTATAAAAACAGCAAGGTAACTAATGATAAAAGTGAGCGTAAATGGTATTGCAACGATAGCAAACAAGGCCTAGGGTTCATAATTTCACTAGTGCAAGTTCTCTCAACAATAATAACATAGATAGATCATATAACAATCCCTCAACATGCAACAAAGAGTCAGTCCAAAGCCACTAATAGCGGAGAACAAATGAAGAGATTATGGTAGGGTACGAAACCAGCTCAAAGTTATTCTTTCAGATCGATCTATTCAAGAGTTCGTACTAGAATAACACCTTAAGACACAAATCAACCAAAACCCTAATGTCACCTAGATACTCCATTGTCACCTCAAGTATCCGTGGGTATGATTATACGATATGCATCACACAATCTCAGATTCATCTATTCAACCAACACAAAATTACTTCAAAGAGCGCCCCAAAGTTTCTACCGGAGAGTCAAGACGAAAACGTGTGCCAACTCCTATGCATAGGTTCATGGGCGGAACCCGCAAGTTGATCACCAAAACATACATCAAGTGGATCACATGATATCCCATTGTCACCACAGATAAGCACAACAAGACATAAATCAAGTGTTCTCAAATCCTTAAAGACTCAATCCGATAAGATAACTTCAAAGGGAAAACTCAATTCATCACAAGAGAGTAGAGGGGGAGAAACATCATAAGATCCAACTATAATAGCAAATCTCGTGATACATCAAGATCGTGCTATAGAGAGAACACGAGAGAGAGAGAGAGAGAGAGAGAGAGGGAGAGAGAGAGATCAAACACATAGCTACTGGTACATACCCTCAGCCTCGAGGGTGAACTACTCCCTCCTCATCACGGAGAGCACCAGGATGTTGAAGATGGCCACCGGTGAGGGATCCCCCCTCCGCCAGGGTGCCGGAACGGGCTCCCGAGAGGTTTTTGGTGGCTACAGCGGAACTCCCGATCTATCTTCGTATTCGATGTTTTTACGGTACGTGGACTTATATAGGCGAAAGAAGTCGGTCGGGGGAGCCTCGAGGGGCCCAGGAGACAGGGGACGCGCCCAAGGGGGGTGGGCGCGCCCTCCTATCTCCTGGCTTCCTTGAACCTTCCCTGGCTTGAACTCCAAGTCTCCCGGATCATATCCTTTCCAAAAATCACGCTTCCGAAGGTGTCATTCTGTTTGGACTACGTTCGATATTCATTTTCTTCGAAATACTGAAACAGGCAATAAAACAGCAATATGGGCTGGGCCTCTAGTTAATAGGTTAGTCCCAAAAGTAATATAAAAGTGTATAATAAAGCCCATAATCATTCAAAACAAATAATAAAATAGCATGAATGCTTCATAAATTATAGATACATTGGAGACGTATCAGCATCCCCAAGCTTAATTCCTGCTCGTCCTCGACTAGGTAAATGATAAAAGAAAGAATTTTATGAAGTGTGAATGCTAGAAGGTGCAGAAGTTTGATCAATGATAATTTCAATCACCTTTTCTAGCATGATTATATGTCATAACAGTAGTTCATCTCATAAAACTTCTCACGAACAAGCAACACGCAATTCACATGTTAAAGCATAGACCATAAACTTTCTTGAAAACTAGCAAACTTCATTCTCAGTCATCAAACAATTACAATTCATCTTATTTTCAGGAAGGGTCTATGTCAGAGCTTTGATTTAGCAAACTCCACATACTCAACTATCATATAGTCTTCCACAATTGCTAACACTCACGCATACTAATGGTTATGGAGTTTTAATCGGACACTGAGAAAGATAGGGGCTTATAGTTGTAAGTGCATCTAGTGCCCCTTAGTGATTTTGGTGTATTGAAGACTTATAGGTTAACGGACCGATGCGTTTGTGAGTGTACACAGGTCTATAATTCTATGAGGAGTTTGATATTTACAAAGAAAGTCGACCCCTAAAAATTAAGATCTTCAACTGAAGACTTTGTATTTCTGAAGACTTTCTGAAGACTTTCTGAAGACTTTGAAAGTGAAGAAATTGGTGTGACCTTGAAGACTTGGTAATCATTCGAGGAACATGAAGCGTGAAGACTTTTGTTTTCGTAGTTTCATTTTCTCTTTCTTGAGTCATAGGCAACACCGTACTATTAAAGGGGGTCGAGGAAATACTAAGGAAAAATTTCCAAGTGATGCTCAACTCAAAATCCTACACCTACCAATCCCTTTGAGTGAAGCCATTGGAAATCTCATACAGTTCAGTCATATTCTTCAGTGACAGAGACAAAGTTCTTCTGGTCTCTGAGAAATTTGTTCTGACTGAGGAGTTAGGAATTCGCCAGTGCGGATTGCCTACACAGTGAGGAACATGATAGCCCTGAGGAATTTGAGAGTCAAATTTCCGACCGTTGTTGTGCTATGCGCCAGCTGTCCCAAAATATCTACCCACCTAACGGTCATATCATTGAAGGGCATTTATGTCTTATCATGTCGGGCTGCTCCCTAGGCTATAAATAGCTGCCCCCCTACAACCACTAGCTGGTTGGCTGCTCCAAGAGAAACTGGCACTTGTCATTTGAGAGCATCCCATCCTCCGAGGACTTTGAGCGAAAATCATCAAGTGAGGAAAACCCAAACCCAACACACCTACAAACCCAAAGTGATTGAGCATCACTGAAGAGATTGATCTTGCGTGGATCCGAAGCTTGTTACCTTTGAAGATTGTGCTTCTTCCAGACGGTTAGGCGTCATGGTCTAGAGCATCCAAGAGGAATTGTGGATCGCTGAGTGACCTAGTCTGTGAAGGTTTGGAATTCACCTAAAGACTTACCACGAGTGATTGGGCGAGGTCTGTGTGACCTTAGCTCAAGGAGAATACGGTGAGGACTGTGTGTCCGGGACTGTGTGTCCTCAAGTTTAAATACTCAGCCGCTCCAACCAGATGTACAACTGATACAACAGTTGGAAGTGGTCTACCAAATCATTGTCTTCACCAAGCTTACTGGTTCTATTTCCTCAACTCTTTCATTTCCTCATTTCTGATTGTTGTGTGCTTGTTCATATCTGTTTGAAGACTTTGACTGAAGACTTTCTCAATTTCCTCAGTTCAATTTCTTTAGTATGTTTGTCTTCTTTCTGTGTTATCCTGTGTTTATGCTTTCTGTACTCTGTGCTTGTCTTCATTCCATCATGATGACCATGCTTGTGTTCTGTTATGTTTACATTTGAGTACTTATTCCACTGCTTGTAGTTCTTCATTTAGGAATTTCCTCACCAGCAAATTCCTCAGTGAAAAATTCATAAAAATCACCTATTCACCCCCCCTCTAGTCGATATAACGCACTTTCAATTGGTATCAGAGCAAGGTACTCCCTTGTTCTGTGTGATTTTGGTTTAACCGCCTGGAGTTTTAGTTATGTCGACCGCAGGTATGATCAAGGTCTCTGTTGGGTGTCCTACCTTCGATGGATCGGACTACCCCTACTGAAAGAATAAGATGCGAATGCATCTTGAGGCAATTGATAACGATCTCTGGTATGTTGTGGAAAATGGTGTTCCCTCAGTCACACCATCTCTGAACGCTACTGATGTGAAGAGATTCAAGCAGCTCGATTCTCAAGCGAAGAATATCATATGTGGCCATCTGAGCAAAGGGCAGTACCGAAGAGTGAGTGCTTTGGAAACTGCTAAGCTTATCTGGGATAGGCTGTCCAAAGTGAATGAAGGAGTCTCAACTCAACATGACTCTCATGTTGACATTCTTCGCAATCTCTTCAACTGCTTCAACAGACTCGACAATGAAAATGTTCAGCAAACCTTCAATCGCCTCACTGACATCTCAAATGAGCTTCAAGCGCTTGGCGCCACTGACATCACCGACCTTGAGGTGGTGAAGAAATTGCTGAGATTGCTAAATTCTTCATTTGATAGTCTGACACTGATGCTTCAAGAACATGCTGATTACAAGTCACTTGATCCCGCTGATATCCTCGAGAGGCTAAATACTCATGAGTTCCGGCTTGCTGAGAAGAGAGATCTCTATGGTTCGAGCTATGGCAGATCACGTGCTCTGAAGGCCAAGACAGTCTCTGAGTCTGAAGATGAGGACTCTGCTAGCAGCCTTGGTGATCCTGAAGAACTGAGCCAGGGACTAGCACTGCTCGTGAAGAAATTTCAGAAGTTCTCAAGACGTGGTCACTTTGGAAAATCCTCAAGGAGCAATTATTCCTCATCCAGTGACTACAAGAAGAGGCTTTGCCACAAATGCAAGAAACCTGGTCACTACATCCAAGATTGTCCTAAGTGGGATAAGATCAAAGAAGAAGAAATACAAGGACTACAGTTCTGATGACGCTAAGAAGAAGAAGAAATCTTCAAAGTCTTCATCATCAAAATCCTCGAAGTCTTCATCTCACAAGAAGAGCGTCTCCAAGAAGGCTCGGACATTAATTGGCAAGGAAATGGACTCTGAGGCTGAATCCAAGGAACATGAGACGAGGAGGCATCTGAGGAGTCCGAGTTTGGTGTGGCGAGCCTAGCTCTCGCTACTGCATTCGTCAGGAAGTCTATCTTCAACTCTGAAGAAAATGGCTTCACCAACAAGGCTGATGAAGGCAATGATGACTATGCTCCCACCTATTGCTTCATGGCAAAGGGTGCCAAGGTAACTAAATACGCCTCCTCTGAATCTAGTGATGATGAATCTGATGAAAACCTCAAGTCCAGCTACTCTAAACATGCTAAGATTGCTGTGAAACAACAAAAGGCTTTTGAAAAGGTTCAAAACATGCTAGATAAAAGTGATGATATGTTGGGTGAAGAAATGGATCGCACTAAAACCTTGACTGAAAATCTTCAAAGACTTCAGTACAAGTTTGACAACCTTCAAGGTCATCATAACACTCTCTTATCTGATCACGAGAAGCTTTCTTATGAATTTCTTCAAAGAAAGCAAGATCTTGAAAAGCTAAGAGTGGATTATGAAGATCTTCAGAAGGAGCGTGATTCATTACTTGCTCAACAAATCAGCGCTACTCAGGAAGAATTTGTTCTTCCATGTCTGAAGTGCATTGAACGTGAAACTGCTAATTCTTCACCTGAATGTTCAAATGCTTCTAATGCTACAAATTCTTCATCTGTTTCTGCTATCACTAATTCCTCATCTGAGGACATTGCTAGTATCACTGATGATGCAGGGCTGAAGGAATTGTATATGACAGGCATGTACAAAAGCCTCAAAGGGCATCAGACTCTTTGTGATGTGCTCAAAAAGCAGATCCTCAATAGGAACCCTAGGAAAGAGGGTATTGCCTTTGAGAGGAAATTCAATACTGATGGAACATATTGGAAGCCTGAGCAGTACCCCAAAATCTCATGGGTTGTTGCAAAGGGACCTCCAGTTGATCCATCCAATTTATCTGGCTTTACATGTGAATCTCCTCATTCTTCTGATGAGTCATTTGACTCCAACTATAAACTGTTCAAAAATTAGAATGGTGAAGTATTTGCTAGATATGTTGGCACTAACTAGAGGAACGGTTCCCCTATGAAGAAAATCTGGGTTCCCAAAAGTTTCCTTGAAAGTCTTCACGTGAATGTCCTCATGACACCACCTATGAAGAATAGGAACTCTTGATCAAATTCTTCATATGGACCAAATTCTTCATATGGGTCCAATTCCTCACGTGGATCAAATTCTTCAAAAGGATCAAAGTCCTCACATGATCATCATCGTGCTAACCCCTCTATTTCGCAGGGTAGAGCTAAGGGCTATGAATATGAGCATTATTCTTCTAATCATTATGTTTATAAGTCCTCGAAGAATTTCTCTGCTTATTCATAAACTTACCCTAACCCCTCTTATGTGAAACGAAGTAGACTGACTTCTATGCCACCTTTCTCATATGGTGCTCGTAGAGTGATGAATTCTTTGCCACCCCTTCAGATGTGGGTGGTGAAGAAAATGAACTAATCTCTTATGTAGGGTCAGGTCTCCAGACGTGCTTAAAACGTCTGAGGAATTTGCTGGAGACCTGAACAGTGCCTAAAATGATGCAGGCTAATCATGATGAAATGAACTCTCATTTCACACGTCCTCATACTGCTTATCTGTTCTATTGTTTGATGAAATTGATCTGATGAAATTGATGTCATATTCTTCACTAATGAACAATATGAGTTCGTAAGTTGCACTAAGTCATCTGCAGGATGATCAACCCAAAGCCAATGAGTGGGTCCTCGATAGTGGATGTACGAATCACATGACGGGTGACAAGAATCTATTGATGGATGCTCCTTTATCACCGTCACATCTGAAGCATATCATCTTCGCTGACAAAGGCAAAAGTCAGGTATTGGGTCTAGGTAAGGTTGCGATCTCGAAGGATCGACACATGGACAAAGTCATGCTTGTCGAGTCCTTAGGATACAACCTCATGTCTGTCTCAATGCTTTGTGATCTTGATATGGTTGTTGTCTTTGGCAAATATCGTTGCGGTGTGATCATGGAAGCTGACAATTCCAAAGTCTTCGAAGGCTTTAGGAGAGGAGACTTGTACATTGTTGATTTCTCTACATGACCACAATCGGCCGTATGCCTACTTGCAAAAGCTTCAGAAGGCTGGCTATGGCATCGACGACTTGGTCATGCTGGCATGAGGAATTTGCACATGCTTGCGAAGAAGAAGCATGTCATTGGCATTGAGAATGTGAAATTCATCAAGGATCACTTATGCGGAGCCTGTGAAGCTGGAAAGATGACAAAGGCCAAGCATCCAGCAAAGACTATCATGACTACCACTCGACCATTTGAATTGCTTCACATGGATCTCTTCGGTCCTAATCATTATTCTGCTGTTACAAATGATACATCTCTATATGGCTTTGTTATTTTTGATGATTATTCTCGTTACACATGGGTGCACATTGTCACTTACAAACATGAGGTGCAGGAAGTCTTCAAACGATTTTCCTCGAGGGCTTCAACCAACTTTGGTGTGAAGATCAAGCACATCAGAAGTGACAATGGGACTGAGTTCAAGAATTCCGGTCTTGATGACTATCTTGATGAACTTGGTATTACTCATGAGTTATTTTCCCCTTATACTCCTTAGCAGAATGGCGTCGTGGAGCACAAGAATAGAACTCTTGTTGAGATGGCTCGCACTATGTTTGCTGAATACAAGACACCTAGTCATTTCTGGATTGAGGCTATTGATACTGGGTGCCACATCATCAACATAGTATATGTTCACAAATTCTTCAAGAATACTGATTATGAACTCCTCACTGACAAGAAACCCAATGTGAGTTACTTCAAAATCTTCGGTGCTAAATGTTGGATTAGAGATCCTCATCACAATTCTAAATTTGCACCGAAAGCACATGAGGGTTTTATGCTTGGTTACGGAAAGGACTCGCACACCTACAAAGTCTTCATCAACGTTCTTCACAAGGTTGTTGAAACTGTAGATGTGCGGTTCGATGAAACTAATGGCTCGCAAAGAGAGCACCTACCTTCTGTGTTAGATGAACCAGCACCTGATCAAGTTCAAGGCTACTGAGGATGTCATTCCCACTGAAGAATCTGCTAAAGAATTCATTCTAGAATGCGATGAACGTCGAGCTGGCGCACCTGAAGAAAATGGTGCTGAGGAAAATGCTCCTGAATAAAATGCGGATCAAATTCCTCGAAGCCAACCCGCTCATCCTCGCATTGCAAACGAAGTGCAAATCGAGAAGATCATCGATGACATTGAAGCACCAGGTCCTCTCACATGCTCAAAATCTTCACATTTATCTAACTTTTGTGGGCACTTTGCTTTTGTCTCTATTACAGAGCCCACTAAGGTAGATGAAGCATTTTTGGAGCCTGAGTGGATTCATGCTATGCAAGAAGAATTACATCAGTTCGAGCTCAACAACGTCTGGGAACTGGTCAAACGTCCAGATCCTCGCAAGCACAATATTATTGGCACAAAGTGGATCAACCGCAACAAGCAAGATGAAAATGGCCTTGTGGTGAGGAATAAGGTACGACTTGTAGCTCAAGGCTACACACATGTTGAAGGAATTTACTTTGATGAAACTTTTGCACCTGTTGCTAGACTTGAGGCTATTCGCATATTACTTGCTTATGCTAACCATCATGATATTATCTTACAACAATTGGATGTGAAAATGCATTCCTCAATGGTAAGCTTGAGGAAGAAGTATATGTTGCTCAACCCCCAGGTTTTGAAGATCCAAAGCATCCTGACAAAGTCTTCAGACTCAATAAGGCCCTGTATGGCCTCAAGCAGGCCCCTCGGGCGTGGTATGACACTTTGAAGGAATTCCTCATGAAGAAAGGCTTCAAACCCGGTTCACTCGACCCAAGTCTTTTCGCTAAATCTTATGATGGTGAATTGTTTGTGTGCCAAATCTATGTTGATGATGTCATTTTTGGCTGTACTGACCAATGATGCAGTGATGAATTTGCCTATATGATGAGTGAAGAATATCAAATGTCTATGATGGGAGAATTGAAATTCTTTTTAGGTCTTCAAATTCGTCAACAACACTTGTCATTTGAGAGCATCCCATCCTCCGAGGACTTTGAGCGAAAATCATCAAGTGAGGAAAACCCAAACCCAACACACCTACAAACCCAAAGTGATTGAGCATCACTGAAGAGATTGATCCTGCATGGATCCGATGCTTGTTACCTTTGAAGACTGTGCTTCTTCCAGGCGGTTAGGCGTCATGGTCTAGAGCATCCAAGAGGAATTGTGGATCGCCGAGTGACCTAGTCTGTGAAGGTTTGGAAGTCACCTAAAGACTTACCACGAGTGATTGGGCGAGGTCTGTGTGACCTTAGCTCAAGGAGAATACGGTGAGGACTGTGTGTCCGGGACTGTGTGTCCTCGAGCTTAAATACTCATCCGCTCCAACCAGACGTACAACTGAGACAGCAGTTGGAACTGGTCTACCAAATCATTGTCTTCACCAAGCTTACTAGTTCTATTTCCTCAACTCTTTCATTTCCTCATTTCTGATTGTTGTGTGCTTGTTCATATCTGTTTGAAGACTTTGACTGGAGACTTTCTCAATTTCCTCAGTTCAATTTCTTCAGTCTGTCCGTCTTCTTTCTGTGTTATCCTGTGTTTACGCTTTCTGTACTTTGTGCTTGTCTTCATTCCATCATGATGACCATGATTGTGTTATGTTATGTTTACATTTGAGTACTTATTCCGCTGCTTGTAGTTCTTCATTTAGGAATTTCCTCACCAGCAAATTCCTCGGTGAAGAATTCATAAAAATCGCCTATTCACCCCCCTCTAATCAATATAATGCACTTTCAATAGTGTTGCCTCCCAACGTATTCACCTTTGGGTGATGTTAACAATAATAGTTCATGCTAAGTTACATCCAATTGGATATATATATATATATATATATATATATATATATATATATATCAGGATCTTTCCAACACGAGGTGCTTGCCAAAGGGTAAAATGAAAAAAAGGAAAGGTGAAGATCACCTTGATTCTTGCATAAAGTAAAAGACATAAAGTAAAAGATAGGCCCTTCGCAGAGGGAAGCAGAGGTTGTCATGCGCTTTTAGGGTTGGATGCACAAAATCTTAATGCAAAAGAAGGTCACTTTATATTGCCACTTGTATATGGACCTTTATTATGCAGTCCGCCGCTTTTACTGCTTCCATAAGAAGATCGTATAAAGCTTATTTTCTTCACACTAATAGATCATACATATTTAGAGAGCAATTTTTATTGCTTGCACCGATGACAACTTACTTGAAGGATCTTACTCAATCCATAGGTAGGTATGGTGGACTCTCATGGCAAAACTGGGTTTAAGGATATTTGGAAGCACAAGTAGTATCTCTACTTGGTGCAAGGATTTTTGGCTAGCATGAGGGGGAAAGGCAAGCTCAACATGTTTGAATGATCCATGACAATATACTTTAACTGAGATGTGAGAAAACATAACCCATTACGTTGTCTTCCTTGTCCAACATCAACTCTTTAGCATGTCATACTTAATGAGTGCTCACAATTATAAAAGATGTCTCGAATAGTATATTTATATGTGAAATCTCTCTTCCTTCAATATTCTTTCATGAATTGTTCAAATGACCAATACAATGCTTGCTAACCTTCAATAAATTTACAACCTCTACTTCTTAGATGTCAAGTCATTACTCCCCATGGGATAAGAAAATGAGACATATATAATTTAAGATTTATGACATTCAACTCATTCAACCATTTACTCGTAGGATATAAGTGAAGCACATGAGTAAATGACAAACTACTCCAAAAAGATATAAGTGAAGATCAATGAGTAGCTAAATAATTATGTAACTATGTGAAGACTCTCTCTCATTAAAGAATTTCAGATCTTGGTATTGTATTCAAACAGCAAGCAAAGAAAAATAAAATGACATTGCAAGGATAGCACAACTCATGTGAAGAAGCAAAAACTTAGGCTCAACCGATACTAACCGATAGTTGTTGAAAAAGAAAGGTGGGATGCCTAACGGGGCATCCCCAAGCTTAGATGCTTGAGACTTATTGAAATATTATCTTGGGGTGCCTTGGGCATCCCCAAGCTTGAACTTTTGTGTCTCCTTAATTCCTCTCATATCATGGTTTCTCTTTTTATCAAAAGCTTCATCCACACCAAACTCAACAAGAACTCGTGAGATAGGTTAGTATAAACCAATGCAAAAACCTTATCATTTTCTACTGTAACAAATCACTAAAATTATTATTCCACATTGTATACTAAATGTCTCTGCATATTTAATACTCCTATCCTCAAATAGAATCATTAAACAAGCAAACATATGCAAACAATGCAAACATAACAACAATATGCCAAAACAGTATAGTCTGTAAAGAATGCAAGATTCATCATACTTCCGTAACTCCAAAAATTATGAGAAAAATACTACGCTGTAGAAGATTTATCATAGATCAATATGCAAAAAGTTTCAACACTATAACATTCTCTGACTTTTCTAGGGAATTTATGCAAAAGCGGTAGACTTTCTGTTTTCAAATAGCAACATGTATACTAGCAAAATAAGCATGGTAAAGGCTATCCTTGACATTTTTATTGAAAATATAGATGCAAAACATTATTATAAATAACATAAAGCAAATACTAACAAAATAAAATGATGCTCCAAGCAAAACACATATCATATGGTGAATAAAAATATAGCTCCAAGTAAAGTTACCGATGAACGAAGACGAAAGAGGGGATGCCATCTGGGGCATCCCCAAGCTTAGGCTCTTGCCACTCCTTATTCCATAGTCCATCGAACCCTTACCCAAAACTTGAAAACTTCACAACACAAAACTCAACAGAAAACTCGTAAGCTCCGTTAGTATAAGAAAATAAAACCACCACTTAGGTACTGTAATGAACTCATTTTAAATTAATATTTGTGTTAAACCTACTGTATTCCAACTTATCTATGGTTCATACCCTTCGATGCTACTCATAGATTCATCAAAATAAGCAAACAACACATAGAAAACAGAATATGTCAAAAACAGAACAGTCTTTAGTAATCTGTATCAAACGTATACTTCTGGAACTCCAAAAATACTACCAAAAATACTAACATAGATAGATCATATAACAATCCCTCAACATGCAACAAAGAGTCACTCCAAAGCCACTAATAGTGGAGAACAAACGAAGAGATTATGGTAGGGTACAAAACCACCTCAAAGTTATTCTTTCGGATCGATTTATTCAAGAGTTCGTACTAGAATAACACCTTAAGATACAAATCAACCAAAACCCTAATGTCACCTAGATACTCCATTGTCACCTCAAGTATCCGTGGGCATGGTTATATGATATGCATCACACAATCTCAGATTCATCTATTCAACCAACACAAAAGTACTTCAAAGAGTGCCCCAAAGTTTCTACCGGAGAGTCAAGACGAAAACGTGTGCCAACCCCTATGCATAGGTTCATGGGAGGAACCCGCAAGTTTATCACCAAAACATACATCAAGTGGATCACGTGATATCCCATTGTCACCATAGATAAGCACGGCAAGACATACATCAAGTGTTCTCAAATCCTTAAAGACTCAATCCGATAAGATAACTTCAAAGGGAAAACTCAATTCATCACAAGAGAGTAGAGGGGGAGAAACATCATAAGATCCAACTATAATAGCAAAGCTCGCGATACATCAAGATCGTGCCATAAAGAGAACACGAGAGAGAGAGAGAGAGAGAGAGATCAAACACATAGCTACTGGTACATACCCTCAGCCCCGAGGGTGAACTACTCCCTGCTCGTCATGGAGAGCGCCGGGATGATGAAGATGGCCACCGGTGAGGGATCCCCCCTCCGGCAGGGTGCCGGAACGGGCTCCTGAGAGGTTTTTTGTGGCTACAGAGGCTTGCGGCGGCGGAACTCCCGATCTATCTTCGTATTCGATGTTTTTAGGGTACATGGACTTATAGGCGAAAGAAGTCGGCCGGGGGAGCCTCGAGGGGCCTAGGAGACAGGGGGCGCGCCCAAGGGGGGGTGGGCGCGCCCTCCTATCTCTTGGCTTCCTCGAACCTTCCCTAGCTTGAACTCCAAGTCTCCCGGATCATATCATTTCCAAAAATCACGCTCCCGAAGGTTTCATTCCGTTTGGACTCCGTTTGATATTCCTTTTCTTCGAAATACTGAAACAGGCAATAAAACAACAATATGGGCTGGGCCTCCGGTTAATAGGTTAGTCCCAAAAGTAATATAAAAGTGTATAATAAAGCCTGTAATCATTCAAAACAAATAATAAAATAGCATGAATGCTTCATAAATTATAGATACATTGGAGACGTATCAAATTGTCACGGCAGATGTCCTAGTGTGAGGACTTAGTCGTGAGGCCAACGCATCTATGTGGTATCTTGATAGGGGTTGAGCGGAATCGAGAGACGCAATGCAAGACAAGGGTTTAGACAGCTTCGGGCCCCGGGAAACATCTGTCCTCACACGGCAGATGTCCTAGTGTGAGGACTTAGTCGTCAGGCCAACGCATCTATGTGGTATCTTGATAGGGGTTGAGCGGAATCGAGAGACACAATGCAAGACAAGGGTTTAGACAACTTCGGGCCCCGGGAAACATCATCCGGTAACAACCCTACATGCTGTTTGTGGCTAGGTCTCTTTATCATCACGAGAGAGTCGACGGTAAACCGGCTCTTTGTGTCTAGCCCTAGAAATTGTTTCTTCTTGCTTCCCCCTCTTTTGGGAGCCCTGCCCCTCCTTATATAAGTTGAAGGGGCGGGTTACATGTGGACTCCTATTAGGATTAGGACTAGTCTACCTTCTAATACAAACTGGATACAAGTCCGGGTCTTAACTCCTTGTAAAGGTAAATATTCTTCACGCCTTTCCTCTTGCCCACAATTAATATAACCGGCCTTCTTGGCCTTGGGTCTTGTCATCCGTCTGTCTCACCCACCAGGTTACCAGTGAGTCATAATGTTCAGGCAGGTTGCTTGTAAACCGTCTGGTCAGGGCCGGTCGCCAGTGAACTGTCAAGTGTAAACCGGGTCTCAAGTAAACCGCCAAGTCCGGCCGGGTCATATTTCCGGCAGGGTCATATCGCGGGCTATATCCCCGACAGGCGCCGAATAGGAGCTTCCTTTTTTTGGCATTTTTTAATGTGTATTCTGCTAACGGACACCTGCAGCCGCTTTAGCTGGGCCAAGCTCCTTTTCTTTTGGCATTTTTAACGTGTATTCTGGTAACGGACGCCTGCAGTCGCTTTAGCTGGGTTTGGCCCATCTTTTCCTTTTTTTCTGTATTCTGCTAACGGACGCCTGCAGCCGCTTTAGCTGGGCCAAGCTCCTTTTCTTTTGGCATTTTTTATTGTTTATTCTGCTAGCGGACGCCTGCAGCCGCTTTAGCTGGGTTTGGCCCATCTTTTCCTTTTTTTCCGTTGTACAGCAAAAAAAATAAGGGGCAAGGTCACTGGGATTCGATCCACAAACTATTCCACCATCCAGTGTTAGCTGCTCAAGTAGTGCTTCTTCCATGTATTCTTCTTAGTTTTTTCCCTTTTTTCTATTTCGTTTTTTCTTTTTTTCTTTTTCATCCTTTTCTTATTCTAAATGGTTTTTTTCTTTTGTTTTTTATTCTTTGTTTGAACTGGAAAAAAACTCCTTCCTCTTTGTTCGATGAACTTTTCAAATCCGTCGACATTTTTCCCAAATAGATGAACTTTTAAAAATCTGATGAACTTTTATCAAATTCGATGAACTTCTTTTCAAATTCGTGAACATTCTCTTCATATTGATGAACTTTTTCAAATTCAATGAACCTTTTTCAAATCTGATGAACTTTTTTTCAAATCCGATGAACTTTTTTTCAAAATTGATGCTTTTTTTCTTCAAATTTGTGAACTTTTTCAAAATCGGTGTACTAATTTTCAAAATTGATGAACTTTTTTGTCAAACTCGATGAACCTTTTTCAATATTGATGATTTCTTTTTCAAAATTGATGAACTTTTTCACTTTTGCATAAACTTTTTTCAGAATCGATGAACTTTCTTTAAGTTTGTGAACTTTTCTTAAAGAGTGGTGAAGTTTTTTAAAGTTTGCGAGCCTTCTCTTCTAAAATGATGAACTTTTGTCACGAAGTCGATGAACGTTTTCAATTTCACGTTAAAACAAATCTGAGTTATTAGTAAATAGCACGGTCACACTTGTTCTTACAGAGTGAACGTTACAACAAGTCACAAGTCTTCGGTAGTTCTAGTGGTTAGCCGAGCTACCTGTTCGGGCGCCGAACAGGAGCTCCCTTTTTTTTAACCTAGCTTTGCTAGCTAAGCAAGGCTGGACCCAAATCTCTAAGGCCTCCTTTGATTTGAAGGATTTTTCATAGGAAAACGTAGGAGATCTCAATCCATAGGATTTGCTACTGTAGCATGGTTTGATTTGCTCGTGCAAGTACAGTACAAAGCATGTGTGAGTTTGGTGCATGGCTTGTGTCTAGCCCAGTTTGGAACGTTGCATCGTTTCTCTACACATTATGGATCCCTTTGTTTCAAGTTCCTGCATTTCAAACGTTCCATTTATTCCATATCCCTCCACTTTTCCTCTATTTTTCAATCCTATGTTTTATATCTGCATTCCTATAGTCTTTCTATATTTTTTTCTACGAAATATGTATCTGGCAACTGTGTGGCAGATTGCAAAACTGCCACACGCATCGGGAGGCGTTCGATCCAAATCCAATGAGGCGTTCCCTTCCCCACCTTCTTCCCCAGTGGCCAATGCGCCTCCACCACACGCCTCAAACCTCGACCCCGCCGCTCGCCTCACACCCCCGGCTCCGGCGCAGCACGCCTTCACTCATCACCTAGCCGGCTAGCCCCTGGCACCTCCGCCTCCTTTCCCAGCCGCAAGGGCCTCCGGGTTTCGGATTCTGGCGAGATCCGCAGCCACCTAAAGCCGTCAGTCGTTGCCTTGCTTCCCGGTCAAAAGGAGAAGGGAGCCGAGATCCGCTACCCCCGCTGCTTGTTGTGGATGGCCCCGGCCCTGCTTCTTGTCATAGATGGATCCTGCTGCAACCTCACCGGCCGTCCATCACAGAGATGTCGTGGTAGACGATGCCACCATGCATCAGCCACACTTCCGGCCGCTCAGCAAAGGAGCTCCATCCCTCCCGTCTGCATCTCCTCCACCTACGTTGTTGGTTGCCAATCGGCCAAGGTAACGTCCCCGTCTTCGGCTCCATTCCCATCCATGGCCGGAGCTTGATGTGCCTCCTACGAGCAGATGCGCATGAGCCCGACAGCAGGGTAGTTGTACAACTTTGATGTTGTTTACTACTGCTGGCAACCTTGCGGTGCTAGTCTCCATAGATTTTGTTGCCACTTTTTTATAATCATGTGATTCCAGGCCTCTTTTTCGAGTTTACAGTTTGCTCTGCTCTGATAGTACTACAACACGAGATTGTTGTTTGTTGCAAGAACTGTTGGATGGTGCCATGACAGTTGGAATTGGAAGAACTTTGTGCTTTTTTTTGTTTAGAAAAGGAAGCAACTTTGTGTGTTGGGCGGTGCAGAGTTCAGTATCTAGAGCATATAAACCGAGAGCCGGTCTTCTACACTTTTACCTTGATTCAGATGCTAAGTGGCCTGAAGATTAGTTTAGAGCTAGGATGGCAATACAGACATGAGAGTAATACGTGGTTCATCAAAACTACCTGATAACTTACGTATAAACATCACGATAACTTTGACAAAGGAGGAGAAGTAGTTAAAAACCCACCTGAGCAAGTATTTTTCTTCAATGGGGGATGTATATATTCTTCTTGTACAAACCAAATTAGTCATGGGGCAATAATTTCTATTGCATGTAAGAATACTATTTTGTTTTTTTTTCTATAGTAGGAACTTGAGAAAGTCGTGGAAAAATTTATTCAACAATAACCGGTAACTTATGTGTAAATAACATGATAATATACACACTGTAAACGTGATAACTTGCATACAAACATTATGGTAATTTTTGACTAGAGAGAAAATATTTGACCCGAGAGGAAAGGTTGTTGAAAACATACCCTGAGTAACTTCTATGTAAATAGCATGGTAATATACGGACCGTAGATCTGACAGCACTTACAAACACCGCGGTAACATTGACAAAAGGGGAAAAATTGTTGAAAAACATTCCCCTGGTAACTTTAGTGAAAATTTCACGATAACTAACATGTCACAGGTGTGGTAACTTATGTAGCCCACGTGCGGGACCTTTAGCCCGGAAGAAACAAGTTGTTGAAAATATACCCCCGGTAACTACTGCGTAAATAACATGGTAACATATGCACCATGGGCGTGATAACTTATCCACAAATACCTCGATAACTTTTACCCATGAGAAAAAAGTTGTTGAAAAATATACATCAATAACTTATGTGAAAATAGCACGGTAATATATGAACTGCATACACGATAAATTACGTACAAAGACAATGGTAAATTTTACCAAGAAGGAAGAAAATTGTTGAAAAACATATCAAAATAGCATGATAGTATACGAACCACATACCCGATAACTTACGTAGAAACACTACGGTAACTTTTCCGATCGAAATAAAAAGTTGTTGAAAACATACCCCCGGTAACTTATGTGAAAATAGTATGATAATATGCGACCCGTTTACCCGATAACTTACGTACAACCACCTCGGTAATTAACTTTTTGACCGCGAGGAAAAAGTTGTTGAAAACATATCTCGATAATTAATGTGAAAATAACACGGTAATATACGAAACACATACTTGATAACTTACATAGAAACACCACAGTAACTTTTTGACCAGGAGAAAAAGTTGTTGAAGAATATAACCTCAGAAACTTATGTAGAAATAGCACGATAATATACAAATCACATACATGATAACTTAGTACAAATATTATGGTAACTTTTTAGACCGGCAGAAAAAAGTTGTTGAAAACAATTTATGTGAAAATAACACGGTAATATATGAACTGCATGTCCGATAACTTACGAATAAACATCGCAATAATTTTGACCAACGGGAAACAAAGTTGTTGAAAAACATACTCCAATCCCCGAGGTAACTTGTGCGAAAATAGCACGGTAGTATGTGAACCGCATACCCGACAACTTACCAGAAACACCGCGGTAACTTTTTTGACCGGGAGAAAGAGCATACCCCAATAACTAATGTGAAAATAATATGGTAAATACGAACCGCATACCCTATAACTTATGTACAAATACCGCAAAAACTTTTAACCGAGGGGAAAAAGTTTTTGAGAAACATCTCCTGATAACTTATGTGAAAATAGCACGGTAATATATGAACCACGTACCTACTAAGTTAAGTACAAATACCTGCGGTAACTTTT